>NW_027178963.1:0-59954 GCF_019968985.1 Porospora cf. gigantea B | reverse complement strand
CGTGCTATTCAACGGGCTGGAGAACATATTGTCTGCGAGCCTTCCAGGAGTCAAGTATGTGTCTGTGCTGAAACGGGACCTCGTGAAGACCTTGGAGCTGTCCACGTTCCTACCCTCGGCGAGCCCTAGCGGTCACGTCCCTGATTGTGACACACGGACTTCGCAAATTATCGCTACCATTGGACCTGAGGAGCCAGAGTCTTGCCGCGGAAGGCGCCATAGGAGGAGTGCCTCTCGAAGTCCCTCCAAGTCTAGACGTCGGCGGAAGCAGCGGAGCCAGTCCAAGGCTGGAGAGCGCCACCGGTCCCGGGATCGATCGCGGGGCAGCGAGCACCGGAAGCGTGATAAGCTCAAGCGTCTCATACACTCAGACCGTTAACATTCTTTATTTTCGTTCCTTTCGGAGGGCCCCCTTCTTCGAATTGCCTGCCGGCAGGGTCTTACGACCCTTTTCGCCTCGTCGGAGGGGCGACACCAGCTTCTGTAACTCAGGCTTGGACAGTACGACCAGGTCTGCAGGTACAGTGCCGTCAGCCGTCATGATAGCGGCAATCTGCGATATCTTGGCCAGATCTTCCTTCGCCTTCGCTGGGATCTTTGTCTCAAGTCCATTCACATTGGCTGTGATTACCAAGAACAACGCGTCCGCCTTATCCTTTATCAGGTATCCCTTCCGCTCGCCTTTCTCGGCTGCTTCGATTGATGTGCACTTTTTCAGGGCGTTATCGGCCTTGTTGAACGGCAGGACGAGCTGCTTGCCCTTGGTAGGGCACTCGTAGGTGACGCTTACCTCCGAAGAGTCCGGGTCGATTTTCACGCTCGACACGGTCATCGGAATCGTTTCGAAAATCTCCACACCGTCGTCGGATTGGAACTCGTAGTTCTTCCACTCACCACAGCCAGGCGGTTCGACCAGCTTACCTTTGGCCCCGTTCAAGAAATTTAGGATGGCATCACAACCATCAGGCACGTCTGGCAACTCTATCTTCCCAGCATGCTTGAGGCCCAGTGTGGCCTGAATAAACAGAGCGTTCCCAGCTCGCATATGCGAAACACACAACTTTCGCTTGCACAAGCGAAAGTGATGAAGGGGGTTGACAACAAATGCATCACACATGACCGGCTGGCAGGTTAGAGTGGTTACCAAAGCTGGTAGTCACTCCCAGAGCATTAGCATACCGTCCCAACCAGACGTGACCAGTTGGGAGTCGTGGTTGGGTCGCCATTGACAGCAGACGGACACCGAGTCATGACCAGGCATGGAGCGGAGCAGCTTGGCTGTTTTCCAGTTCCAGAAGTTGATACGACCTGTCACGTCACCCGACGCGAGCACATCGCCTGCGTTAGAGAAATGGGGCTGGATCGCGTAGCCAGAGCAAGCGTGGCCCCGGAACCGCTTCTTCCCTTGGAATCTAAAACGACCTTGACCCTCGTATGTGACGATCTGATTGTCCATCGATTGAAAGCAGACGAAGCGTCCACCCGGGTGCAGAGTTCCGGCTGGCATGGAGTGCATGTAAGGCTCCGCAATGCGTTTCACCACCACAGGAATTCCGAACTCCCAGACGAAGAGCATCTTATCGTCCGAGGTCGTCATCATCTTACGACCCTGGTCGCAGAAGGTCACCGTGTTAACGGACTCCAGATGCGCCCCGTATTCTTGCACTACGTTACCGGAGTTCGCATCGAACTGCAGCACTTTCTTGTGATCACACGCGGCCAGAACCAGGTTCTGCTGCTGGGGATCGGGGGGAACGGTGCAGCTGAAGGGGGTTTTCTCTGTGTCAAACCGCCTGATTATCTGGCCAGTCTCTGTGTCCCAAAGAATGACCTGGCAATCGTAGCCGCAGGAGTAAAATTTCGTCCCATCCGTTGTGAAGTTGACCTGCCTCACCGCTTCCGCGTGGCCGAGGTACGTTCTCATACACTTCCTTGAGTTATCTGTCTCCCAGATCTTGATCTGCCCGTCCATTCCGCTGCTTAGCAGCATGTGACCGTACTTTGGAAAGAACCTGACACATTGCACGGCCATCGTGTGTCCGACATACGTATAGAGTCGTCTCTTCGGTAGGTAAGCCTCAGAGTCCACCTCCTTGAAGTTGGGGGGCGGCGCGAGCCAGGAACGACCCTGGTAGTCCTTCTCGTGACGACCGTGAAAAATGGTGACTGGGCGGTCTTCAGCTGGACCGGCCCCGACCTTACGTGCCATGTATTCGTCGGGGAGAGTTCCCTCGGCCACTTTTCGACGTTTCTCCAGCACGTCCACGCCTGGGAGAACCTCCGGTCGGGCGCGGCGGGCCAGAGAGTGCCGATTGGCGTTCTTCAGCGGGTTCAGCAACACCCCAGCCTTGGGATTATCAGAGGGGTCCATAGCCCATCCCTGGTTCTGGAAGCTGAGGAACTGCTCGTCGAAGGCCACGTTGCTGATGTGGCTCCGTTCGTGGTGCCCCGCAGGAGTAGAGAACATTGTGTGCTCCACAGGCTTTGAGCTCCAGATGTTGGTTCTCGTCGCCCCTGCGATTGGTCGATGAAGCACTTCCGCCTTAGGGTTGGTGTATACGGTTACTTTCGTAGGGTCGAGTCGACGCTGTTGCTTGGCCGAGTCCAATAACAAGTCCACCTCAGGGGAGCAGTTCACAACAGGGAGGTCAACTGGCACTGATGGCTTAGACGCGACTGCGGCGTCGTCGTCGGAAGAGTCGTACCCGACCAACATTGACAAATCGAGAATTTTACGGGACACACTCTTTAGACACCCTCAACACTCGTGGCCTGATTTCTGACAAAAGAAAACCTCCCAGACACGTATCTGGAATTAAATCGTGAACATGTGTTTCAGATGGTATCTAAACCTCTCCCGCTCCACAAATCGTGGGCCGGGGCCCTCCATAACAGTCTTCGTAGGGCGGTGCTGCATCGCACACAGAGCAGGCTACTGGCTCTATGTCACTACTTCGCAGTTTGTATTTGGACATTTTCCAAGGAAGTCGAAATGACCGAGGAAATCTCCCCCAAAGCATTCCCCTTGGCCAACTCCGAGCTCCAGAACCGAGTCCTGGACCTGGTTCAACAATGTCACTCGTACAAGCAACTTCGCAAGGGAGCTAACGAGGCCACCAAAGCGCTGAACCGTGGCGTAGCCGAGGTCGTGGTGCTAGCCGCAGACGTGGAGCCGATCGAGATCCTTCTGCATCTCCCTCTCCTCTGTGAGGACAAGGACGTTCCCTACGTATTCGTCCGCTCTAAAGCCGCGCTCGGACGAGCTTGTGGCGTGTCGCGGTCGGTGATCGCGGCGGCGATAACTGCCAAGGACCAGTCCAACCTGTCTACTCAAATCACTGACGTCCGCAATCACATTGAATCGATAATGGTGTAACAACTCCCCGCATACCCCACAGTCGTTTATTGTAGAGGACTGTCTATTGTAAAATCCGAATGCTCTTTCGTCTAGTGGGCTTCTTTGGTCTCGCGTTGCTGTGTACAGCTGGTGACACGACTCTAGCAATCCGAGCAACCGCTCAACGGGTGAAGTTGTTGGTGTGTGACACCGGATTCGACTATGATCCTGACCAAAAGAGTTGCATCAAGGAGGAAGAGTACTTCCCCAATGAGATATGCACGACCGGCGCACACCATAATCACCAGTGCACATCCGTTACCCCAGCTAGCACCGTTTGTCCTGATGGCTTCTCTGTAGAAGGCACCGAGTGCGTCCAGCGAACGACGTTCCCCCCCAGCGAGAAGTGCCTTCCAGGGCAGGTGCAGGGTGAGTCTTACTGCCTCGAGAGGAATTCTGCTCCTGTTAAATCCATATGCGAGTTCCCAGCATACGAGCTGGACGGCCAGTGCGTTCGGGACGCGCCAAGGTGCAAAAAGGGCTGGCGTCTGGCAGGCGACGACTGTGTCACCAGCAATGTGGTCTGCCCCAGGGGCAATGTTGACGGAGAGGAGTGCTACCTCGACTCCACGTGTCCAGGCGGGCAGTGCTACGTCTGCGACCGCGAGAAGCTGCTCATGCGCCTGGAGACCAGGTCCGCCTCTGACAGCAAGACTCGCCTCAGATCCAGTAAGATGGGCTCACTGGATGTGTGCGGAACCCAGCCATGTTTGGTCCGTCGACAGTTCATCTCCTCAGACGAGTCGGCCTTTCTACGTCCACGAACATGCATGATGCATCTGGAAACTGCTCCGGAGGTCGTCACCGAGCCGGTGGAGCGGACTGCCCACTGCACCGGCCAGGGCACAACTAACGACTGCTACGAACTGCGGCGGCACGTCTTTACGCCGTCGTGCCCACCCAACGCCCAATTGAGGTGTTCTGATGGCCGCTGTCAATGTACAGCAGTCAGAAAAAAACCCGGCGTCTTGGGGTGCAAGGCGGGGTCTACCCTGCGCGGAAAGGTCTGCGTGACCTCCTCGACCCCCGCGTTGGTCTGCGCGGAGACAGATACTCTACTCAAAGGCGTTTGCGTGAAGGTCATTCAGAAACCTGTGATCGTCCAAACCAGTGTCACAGTTAACTGTGTGGGCAAACGCTGCGTAGCCGGTACAGTGGCATCGAATATCTCTGCTGAGAACTCGATGGACCACGCTGAGCTGGCTACGGACCCAACCTCAACGCCCCTCGTAGACCACACTGAGCTGGCTACGGACCCAACTTTTACACCCCTCGTGGACCACGCTGAGCTGGCTACGGACCCAACCTCAACGCCCCTCGTAGACCACGCTGAGCTGGCTACGGACCCAACCTCTACACCCCTCGTAGACCACGCTGAGCTGGCTACGGACCCAACTTCTACACCCCTCGTGGACCACGCTGAGCTGGCCATGGACCCAACCTCTACACCCCTCGTAGACCACGCTGAGCTGGCTACGGACCCAACTTCTACACCCCTCGTAGACCACGCTGAGCTGGCTACCGACCCAACCTCTACACCCCTCATGGAACGCTGAGCTGGCTATGTACCACGCTGAACAGGCGATGGACTACGTTAAATTGCCTCTGCCTCGCCTCTAACCTCCATTGGACGGACCATAGACCAATTGACACCTCCCCCCACTGCTACGCCATGGACCAAGCAAAGCTGGCCATGGAACAAGTTGGCTCACACCTCAGGACCCCGCTGCCGCACTAACACTCATCGTGGACCATAAGTGACAGGCGGCGTCCAAGGTACACGCAGGATCGAGGTCTGAGACGGACTCGAACCCAATGAGAAAGCTGAGACGTGTTTTGTGGTACGTACATTAAACTCTACCAAGCTTTTTCTTGATTGGCCACGCTCTATTCTTTAGAATCTGAAACGTGACGCGAGTCCTAGCACCCCCAAGCGAATTCCTACAGGTGACGACGAACGTAGTTCTTGGCATCCCTGCCGACTTGGCAGGTATAGTGCCAGTAATACTTCCCGTTGAGCAGTCGAAATGGAGAAAGCTCGGCAGTCGAGGGTGAACTGTCCAAGTCAACGTCTCAGGATCCACCTGAGGGACCAGGACAGGTGACATGTTGACCTTGGCATCTGGCGGAAAGCTCACACAGGGCCAGGGGTCGTGGGTGTCTGGGAAGTAAGCTCGCGGTATTATGTATCGCAGAGATCTCATGCGCATGGTGGTGGAGGTGTCGTCCTTCTCGGCGGCTGGTACGGAGTCTGCGTCCGGCTGCTGATTCTCGAGACCGCCAAAGAGGCATTGGATTTTGTCTTCCACCGACGCTCTAACTTCGTCAAGGTCGTTCGTGGCTTGTCTCTGCAGCCCTGCAGCGCCCGCCAATGCGAGAACAGATTGAATCGCGGAGGACATGCCCGACCTAGCCCCGTTGAAGGACGAGAACGCCAATCCGATGAAGGCGAAGAACAGCACGAGGCCGAGCGCAGTGATGGTGATCAGAATGACCTGCTTGGATAGCGTGACCTCCACAGCCTCTTCCACGTACAGTGGGAGAAACTGCTTGAACAGGACCTGGAACCCGCCAAGCAACTCCAGAAGCGACAGAGACTTGTCGTCATTAAAGTCCATCAGGTCGAACATGCGCTTCAACTCGCGGAATGGGAACTGCAGTTGCATCTTCGCGAGGAGGTCACCCAGCAGCTCGAAACTCATCCCTTCGAGGGAACAATCAGTCAGAACACGAGCGATGTCTTCCGACCGGAAGAGGCCGTATGTATTGGTGGGCGTGCAGGCCAAAACCTCCGATAGGATGTTGTCGGGAACGGGGACCTGGAGAAACATCTTGAACAGCACGGCCATGCCATCGGATGACAGGCCGCTGGTGAGCATTTTGGGCAGCTGTACGCGAAGGCTCTCCAGTTGAACGACCTTACCTTTTGTTGGATCTAAGCCAAGGTCGTCCATCTCTACTCGGAGGTAGAACAAATTCTGATTCAGCCACTCTAGCGGTATTTCCACAGAGGCTGAGGGTCGCAGACCAGCACGCTCCGAGTCACCCAGGAACGGAAGGAAGTCCGAGACTTCCATGGGGTCCTTAGTGAAATCATCCCACATCCGGCGTATTCCGCCTTCAGAGGCATCGTTGCCCAAGATCCGGAGGAGTCTTCGGAAGAACCCGAAATTGACGAACCCCTTGTAACCCACAACACTGGTTAGTGGGGCGTCGAATGCAACCACGGCTCCCATACAATCCACAGGCTGCAGAAAGATGCTCACCAGTGCCTGTGCTACGTGTGTCACTGGAATGAAGTGTCGCATCAGTCCCGTCGACAACTCGCGGTCGATGTAGCTGTTGACCAGGAGCCACAAGACAGAGCTGTGATTCAACCCTATTGACATTTGGCACTTGACCAGTGTCTTGTGGAAGAGCTCGAAGGATGTGCTCAGGCAGCGACTCTCTTCCCCTTGGGGCGGTTTGTCGTGGTAGTAAGCTTCCTGTATGCGAGAAACGAACTCAGTTAATTGCGAGCGCACCATGAATCCGTGTGATCCGGAACACATAGCTCCTATCTGGCGGCTCAGAAAAGTGTCCTGTTGCATCATCTGCTCCCGCAGAGAGGTCCAATCGAAGTAACGATGCTCACGCAGATAGGGCTGACTCAGGTGCAGTACAGTAGAGTCAGACTCGATATCACATAGGGATGCTGCCCTTGACAGCGACAACGACTCGTCGATATTGGCGTCGTTAAACTTTCTGTCATCATTGCGAAGATTATCTAAGTCGCCTTGGGACACCAATGCCGCGACAGAGAAACTGGTCCCGGCGACTTTCAAGTGCTGGAGACACGCACCCAGGCTGGCCACATGTAGCCTCGTGTCGTTCAGCAGCAGGAGGGCCTCGTCCGCTAAGTGTACGGGTAGAAAGCAAGACCCATTAGACAGCTCATCATACACCTTCCGTACCTTCATCATATTTCGGTGAAGGTGTGATTCGGACCTGGCGGATCCGACAAACGACACGCTTTGGCTGCGGGGCTGAGCGAAAGACTTCTCCCGGGTCATAGGACGTCTTGTCGGTCCCGAGAGCTTATAGACCGCCTCCTCTATCCACTCAGGTGCCTGCTGTGACGTAGTGACCACGGAGCCTGGTATTTCGTCCAGCACGAGGTTGATCCCCAACAGTCGGAGCAGCATGATAAAGGCGTCAAACCACAGATGCTCCGTGACTATGCTGCGTACGACGCCTACAACGTCCTCTACCGCGAGACGGGTGGCGTTGGCGCTGGTAAACTTCTCGATACTCCGCGCTATGAGTCGGAAGCACTCCTTACTTCGAGGCTGAGCGATTGGAGTCACGCGAGTGGGTACGCCGTTTACACGGTGTAGACCGGGCATCAGGCACTGGGATTGGTCCTGAGCTTCTACATCCGCCTTCCTCTCGATTCCAGGTGTGGTGAGTCGAGGCGCTGGTTTTCCGCATCTGAAGACGTGCATTGACACCAGCTCCTCCCACACATCATGCAGATAGAGAACTCCCGCCTCCACAAGGATAACGGTGACGACTGCTACACGAATTTTCATGTCCGTACCGACATTACTCGTTGTCGAAACCTCGAATGCCAATGCTAACTGGTCTCGAATCAGCTGACGATGGCTGACCTGGTACTCAAGCAAGAATGACACCACGTGGTGGGCCGTCTTTGGAGGGTATGCGACAGCGATGTCGGCGTTGCTCTCGTGCACCTCAGATGCGGACAAGTTGATGCGGTCACTGACCAGTCTGACCGCCTTGGCCCCGATTTCTGACGGCCAGACGTAGTCTACGAACTTAACCACCCCCTGGCCCACGACAGAGGGTTCGAACATCGAGTCGTAGCAGTTCTCGAAGGCGGCCTCCATCTCGGACTGCGAATCCATTTGCAGCGTTTTGATCAGTGTCGTCAGCAGCGACAGCTTCTCCGACGAGGGTCCCCCGCGCCTGTCATTCACGCCAACCACCGCCTCTCTGCCAAATACAGGTGCGTACATAGCAAGATGTGTTTCCAAGATCTTGCTAGCAACAAAGGGAACGTCGGATAGGAGGTCGTCCGCCACGCGACCTCTGGACTGTTGAGTTGCATGCTCGAATATCTTTTTTAGCTTGCGGGCATTGGTGCTGCGCTCTAACACTTTTCGGACGAAGTCGTGGTCGGCCTCCTCGTCGAGGACGTAGACCTCGTCGTCCACGCTCGACGACTCGCTGGCGTCGTTCTCAGGTTCGCTGTCCGCAAACTGCAAGTTCTCCCCGTCCGACACCTCGTCAACGTTCGACAGGGCAAGTGACCTATCCAGGGGGGGAAAAAGCTGCTCGAAGTCCTCATCGAGTTCGTCTACATTCCGGTAGAGCTTCAACAAGTCCTTCATGTGGATGCCCTTCTTGTAGTCGATTCGAACATTCCAATCCTGGGCGAACGAGGCGCATAGCTCCTTGAACGTTCGCTGTCCCGTTCTCCATTCTGTTTTGTGTAGAGTGGTACAGAAAGCCTCGAACTCCTCAGCATCCATGTAGGAGTCATGTTCGGAGTTAAAGTGCTCGAACACCATCATGATCTTCACGGATATGGGGATTGTCTCTGCCGGTGGATACCCCAGAGTGACGAGAATGGCGTGCTCGTAGGCCTTGTCTGAGCCCCCATTTTCCACTTGGTACCCGTACCTCGGACCATAGATGACCCCGTCGCTCAGGAGGGCCACGTCTCCGCCGGAGAGAAGGCCGACTACGTGGTCCTTCCAGCACTGGGTGTCCGCAATGGAGGCTAACCGTGACGCAGGGGAAACGCCAGAGCTCAGTTTGAACTCTTCCAAGGCGGGTGAAGTGCCGTCAGACAGCATTACAAACTTCTGGTCGTAAGAGGTGACCTTATCGAAGTGTGGAGTGCACAGACGTTCACGGTGAAGTCGCACGCGCTCGTCGATGTCCCCGCTTGCGGCCTCGTCGAATGGCGCTGTACGCTGCAACATGAAGAGCTGCTTCGTCAGGCGCCTCTTTTCACGCAGCTCCACACGGATTCGTTGGGTGAAATATGAAATCTTGCTGTCCTCGTTGCCGGTCTGGGCTGTGAACGGAACCTCCATCTTCTCGAACCAACGGTCCAACGCCACTGAGAGCAGCAGGTCGACGTTGGTGTTGATGTAGTCCTCAACTATTTTGCGAGAGCTGTCAAAGTTGTGCCAGACCATGTAGACAACCGTCACCAGCGAACCGATCATAACGATGTAGGGCATGAATGTGTCCGCGTTCACGAGCACGCCGACCAGGAACCACAGAAAAAACATCACGAAGAAGCCCACATCTACGAATGCGAACACCAACGTGTGTGTCACACCAAAGCGGTCCAGGACCCGAGCTGGGACAGGTGCAAAGAGTCTAATGTCGGGGCCAAGAACCACTATGACCACCATGCAGGTCACGTGAGTGCATAGCAGAACGAAGGTCAACTTCATGGTAGGGGTCATCCACATGAACGACGCCCAGAAGGAGTCTTCGAAGGCCAGGTCGGAGAGGTTGCGGCGGTACCCAGGCTCCAGCCGCGCGACTACGTCTATTTCAACTGCTAGTCGTTCCTCGAACGCCAATAGCGCCATAGATATGACAGGGAAGGCGCATAGGGCACATATGCGAAAGCAGAGCAATGCGAGCGTCACCACAATGCCAGACGCGCGCTCCACGGCAAGACCACCGGTGATAAGTAACCGGCGCTGGGAAAAACGGCTAGCCTTGCTGAGGGGCCAACGACTGGTCGAGGACGACACCTCTGTCGAGGAGGAGAACCGGGACGTTCCGCAGTTCTGTAAGTACTGAGAACGGCCCAGTACGCTGAATCTCGCCGGCAATCGTCGAAGCACCGATTTGACGCTGTCAAGGATAGGTCTGTGGTAGGCGATGTCGTAGCTGAGAAGGCTGTGATGCATGCTGCTCATCCACGTGTTTGGCGACGGGTCAATCTGACATCCCTCCACAATCACCACACGGGCAGACACCGACTTGTACACCTCCAGCTGGTGTCCCTGCGAAAACTGTGAGAGACCTGCTAACCGCGACTTCTGCAAGGAGGAGGAATGCAGCACCATCTTCGAGAAGGACGACACAACGCATTGGCCTGGCGTGTGGAAGTACACCACTGATGCATCCTCGAAGGGCAGCCGATGCCGAAGGTTTTTGCAGATCCGCAGGCTATACTCGGCTGTGTGGTAGTCCCAATCACTACCCAAGTTTTCTGGGCTTATACGCTCCATTTCAAGAGTGTGTGAACGACAAAAACCGGCGTATGCCATCTCCAACTCGCACAACGGCAGCACCTTGACAATAAAGAAAGTGTTCGTCTGACACGTGATGAACTCTGGATGATATCGTAACAACTGCCTGCTGGTGGCAGAAGGCAGCTCCTCCCACGGCAGAATGGTCAAGACGATGTAGACTTCCAGAGACGACTGCAACTCTGAGAATGACACGTCGGCGATCCAGTTGAAGCTTCCAGTATTAGGGACGGGGTGGCCAAATTGAACCGGGTCCAGCAGCTCATCGGTGGCGTTATCCATAAGATACAGATAGACCTGACTGGGCGCGTGATCACTGGGCCATTTCCATCTGAGGACCATAGAGCTGCCTTGCAGGACGGGGTTGGCGGGCACATCAAGCAGGAAGTACGGGCGGAGTCTCGGCGTTGATGGGTGGACGTGCGCGTTGATTGCACCGCCCTTACGGAGCTTTTTGGAATCTAATGGGACCTCGGAGCATTCCACATGGCGGATAAACCGGCGAAGGTCTCGCATACACAGACCTAAGCCCAGCTCTCCCGAAAATCCCGAGGTGGAGTGTGAGAGCATGACAGTGAACGGCATGGAGTCCATTCCTTGGCGCCACAGGTCCAAGACCAGCGACCCCAAAGTGAAGAAGCTAATGGAGCCTGTGGCCAGTAGTTGGCCGGTGACTGACTCCAGCACCTCGAACGAGATGCTGGTTTGACTGGTCCGAGTGCGCTCCAAGGTGAAGGTCTGAGTCGGCTGCGCCTCGAGCAGCACTAACCCATCAGTCCGGCACTGCGCAGACGCCTCTCGATGACTGACTGACTTCGGAATAGCGGCCAGGTGGATCTCGTCGAAAATCTTGCGGCCGGTGCGAAGGCTCAACTCGAGTGCTTGAGCGCTGTTCTTCCCGATGAACGCCCTAATTGTGTAGTGCCTCGCCTTGGCCTCGGGTTTCCCCCTATTAAGGTCGTCTGCATCGTTGGGAAGATGAACCAGCATGCTGATGCTTCCCAGTTCCATGGGCACACTGAACGCCGATACGTGCCTGGTGTGCAAGCTAAGGAATGTCACCAAACTCGAAACCTTGGCTGGAGCAAATAAGCGTAGCATCTCAATCGGATAATAGCTGAAGGTGAGAGCATCTGTTGGTGAGACCTCCGAGGACCAGTTGGATGTGTCCATAATTCGGCCAGATCTGCTCACGAAGGAAATCCTCACACGGTAGTTGAACTGAGGGTCCAGCTCATAGGTCTGCTTTATGGGACTGCCACTGTCTGCGATGTTCTTTGCCGGCACGAACACCT
Source organism: Porospora cf. gigantea B (assembly GCF_019968985.1). Lineage (NCBI taxonomy): Eukaryota > Apicomplexa > Conoidasida > Eugregarinorida > Porosporidae > Porospora > Porospora cf. gigantea B. The sequence continues at coordinate 47,976 of NW_027178963.1, read as the reverse complement.
CCTTCTGCTGCAGCGTGCCCATGACCTTCGACTCCACCAAGGAGAATGGCACATAAAGGAACACCTCCCGAGACCGACTGCTATGTGTTAAGCGGAAAAACGCATTGTGGACCCATTCAACGCTGGGAAACTTCTCGAACCACCAGTGGGCCCACGTCTGGCTCTTGACCTTTTGTGCGGCTTTCGGACTTAGCAACGGCGTGATCTCCGCGTCTAACACCTGGGAATCTGTAGCTTGGCTCAGCGTTTCCATTTCAAGAGGCACTGCGGGAGGCGCACCAAAGTCATGAGAAACCACTGCTGAGATTTGAATTCCGAGTCTGCCGTTGCTTTTCTCGTCGAACCGTAGTCCGCTGTTCCAGAGAATATTGAAACCGTGACACGGATGCTGCACAGGAGTCACCAATATGTTCCAGTCGGCCTCGTTGATCGTCTGGTCAGCGAAGTTCATTTTGGACCCGACTATTTCGTGGGCTAGACGGTGGCTTAGCGTGCGCTGGACGCTAATCTTCTTCGACCGTTCCGTCAGGAAGCTTGTGGCGTGAGTATACACCACCCAAACTGTGATGCCGGCGGCAGCCACTGAGGCTGTCAGATTGATGGCGGCGGCGACGTTGAAAGCCAGTGAGTCGCGCGATACAGACACTCGGCGTACATTGACCGCATTGTTGTCCACGCTGAAGTTAAACTCCTCTCGGGACTCCTGTTGATGGTCATCCAGAGATGCCATGCATGTCCACACGAACCGATCGGATTGTGTCTTAATCAGTTGCATGGTGCGGGTCCGCCAAAGCGCCAGGAACGCGTCCTCAAGCAGGCTGCGGGGACAGAGACCGTTGGGGGTGATGGCTCCCACATCCAGTCCTGGGAAATGGGGCTGGTACCGTTCACGAAGCTGCTTGTCCTCGTCGTCCGCTAGAGCCTGTTGCAGCAGAGGGTCTCTCCGACGACTGGAGTCGTCGTCGTCGTCATCGTTGTCACCACCTAGCTGGTCCAAGAGGTCACCAGGGTCGGTGTCGTCTCCGAAAGGAACGAGTTGCAGGCGGCGACCGCGCCACTTGAATTTATCCACCCACTTCTCGTCTAACGAAGTTGTCGTTGGTGGGGAGGTAGTCGTTGCGGAGAGCTGCTCTGAAAATGCTTTGAAGAAGCGGCTAGCGCGACTAGCACTTGGGCCCGCAGAGACCTTCGTTGAAGCTGGCACCGTCTCCCGAGAAGTAATGTTTTCCCAGGAGCCGACCAGGTTACTTTTCACGTAATCATAGACGTCAGGTCTCCTGATTGGACCCATCAGCTTGGACAGACCTTCATCTACTTTTTGGAAGTCGCGACAAATCATGCCCACGACGTGGGCGTCCACAACGATGGTCCGTGGAGCCAGCATGCCGCCGCTGAGCGTAAGAAACCAGTTGTTGGCTGTGAGAAACGCGTCCGAGGATAGAAAGCGCCACAGCCCTCGCGGCACGAGCTGGCTTCCGAGCATGGACAGGCCAGCCACCCAGGGCCCCTTCTCTTCGTGAATGAAGTGGTCTATAGTTGCCAGCTTAAACCCGCCCATATCAAGAAGGTGCGGGCGGTACAGCTGCTCCACGCCAGCCCAGGTCTGTAGGTACATACGGTGGACCTCGTCCTTGTGCTCAGTGTTCCGAGCGGTCCCATAGAAGGCCACCTCCTTGCCGTCTACGTGGAGGAGTACTCGTCGGGGGTTTACGTCTAGCGGCCGGCCGCCTTCAGCGTGGACACGCGCAACGTAGGGAGTTTTGGGATCCAGCTTGCTGAATGCTCCAGCTCGCGACTTGACCTTGACGCTGTGGCCCTTGAGCAATGAGCGACTAAGGGTGTCAGCATTCATCGAGATTTCCATCTGCATGCTGGACTGCAGCACCACTGGCACCGACCGCGAGAGGATTGCTACGTTAGGAGACCCGTACCGCTCTGGGAGATCGTCCATTGCAAACTGCAGCTCACCGTCGCCGACGACGAAGTTGGCGCGAGGAGCGCCTACGTTCACCAGGTTTATCCGTGCGTGGAGAGCGGCCAGCTGCGTGGTGACTTTCCGCTGAACATACGTTGACGGCAGTACCAGCGAAGATCGGCACGTCTGCATTCACGTTCATCATGCGATCTCCGGGTTCGAAAAGGATGTCTAGGTAGTCGAACTCAAATTCAGGCGCCAGCAAAAATTGGACCGCGCAAGTCCAGTAAGGCGACGACTCCTCCATAGACACGTGGACATGCAGTTCGCCCGAGGCAGGTATTTGGGACTCCTGAGCTGCGCGGCGCGCTTGACGCAAGAACGTCTGCTCCAAGCTGTGCGTTAAGGTCTCCCAGATAGTGGGGGCGGCCTCCCATTGCGAGTCCTGGAGGAACCGCGGGAAGACACCTTGCGAGGGCTCGCTCTGGTAGTCCGTCCATCTGATCGCAACCGCGTCGTCGTCTGCCATATGCTGCCAACCGCGAACGGTGACCCTTGAGTGTTGTGTTGTGCGACTGAAATGGACGTTGCAATTGCGGACGGAAACCGTTACGTTAGATCGGTTAGGTAACAGAACTGAGCTGTTGACTGTGAGCCTGCGTAATCCCGAAACCGACCTCTCACTCTCTTCTGAAGACATAGACCGACGCGCAGCTCAGCGCAGAACCCAGAAGTGTAACCAGGAGTGCAAACCAGTGGAGTTTCGACTTGAAGTACGGAGCAATAGGAATCCCAGGGTGAATACCCACATTCCGAACGTAAGTCGTCGTCAGCGGCGCCGAAGTGGCCTCGACGAAACTCGAGCTGTCGTTGCTTTCGAAGGGGTAAGAGATGTTTGTGGAGTGGTCTGAGATGGTAGCCCGGGGGGAAGAGGTTGATGAGGTCTGCGTGGCCCTGTGCAGAAGACCTCACTTCGTTGCTGGTTTCGTTGGGTGTGTTCTGCCGGCCAAACCAATCATGCACGCGATTTCTAAGCGCCTGGAATTTGGCGCTGCGGTGGTTTTCCGTGGGCACCCTCGGGGTCCTCGTCCCTCGAGTCATAGCTCAAATTACGTCATTATTACACACTTCTTGTAACACTAACGAAGCGTCTGAGTGCGCGTGGTGTGTAGGGAGGGACCGTCTTCAGTTTGTCCGCCAGTTTGTAGGCCACTTCCCCTTCGCTTGTTGTAGCTTCGTGGGCATCCATATCTATGAGAAAGCACTGCAGAGTGGCGTCTGCGGTAACGTCGAGCAGGTTCAGGATCTGGCTGGAGAGGATGCACGACGCGATGGTGCACATTACCGTAAACCCAACACGGGAGTCCATCCCTTCAGTCATAATGTACACGAAATATGCGGTGGCAGTCGTCGTCAGCAGCGCGCCCAAAAGACGTAGGATTCTTGACAGCGTGAAGCACAACAGCAGTCGACTCGGGTGATTTCGAAGCAAGCTGGATGAGTCTGCGACGTCGAGCTCACTTGACTGCGTTAGCGGAGGACTTTAGAAACGGATCGCTGAGCAGCGCCACTTGCACGTAGGCGTGAGAAGACATCAGAACGAGGCCTTTCTCCAAACAGGCGAGACAGGCCCCGCAGCGGCGAGAGGAGCGGCCGGACGAAGCACCTCGCCCCGGACGGGTCTTGTGTTTCAGTTGGGTCACTCTGCGGGAAATGAAGTTGAAGAGCAAGCGGACAGCTTTGGTGAGAAGCACCATGAGGGATCCTAGGGCCGCCGATCCTACGTGGTACAGCGAGGACTTCATCGCTCTACACGCCACACAAGGCACCGACTTCCTCCCCTTCTGGTCATACGGCTGAAAGTACCAGCGAGCCACCATTTGGGACACCATAATATGTCGGAAGGCCCGGAGGAACGTCAAGCACCAGCAAGCGAGCAACGTGCTGAGAACTAGCGCAACGACGAGCTGCTTCCTGGGTGGGTGGCTCCCCAACAGCCACAGGACCCAGACCAGCACGTAAACCAACACGCCGATGTCTGCGCCGAGGCTGACCACCGGCACTAACATGATGTCCACAGAGTCCACAAATGGTTTTAGGGAAGCCTTGATAATGGCTGTGGCTTCCTTTACGCGTCGTCGAATACCAAAGAGCACCGAGCCGATGACGAGAGAAGTTCCGAAACATACCAGAGCCAGCAGACTCAGTAGTGCGACGGTAACCGATCCTTCCACATTTGTTACCAGCCAGTAACAAATCCCTCCCCCCAGGGACGCGAAGAACGTAGGTAGAATCAACACGGCCAGCGCAAGCATAGGCTTCGCTAAGAAGTGCGTCATTACCAGGAACAACACGCTCAGGAGGACCGTCAGCGCGCAAGCCACGCTGACCAGAATCCACTGCTCCACCAGTATCCGAACTACCTGTCCCACAGATCCAACGACGAACGCAGACCATGTGCCATTCCAGTCGCCTTCCAAGTCCAGCAACGACCATACAGAGTGCAGAATGCTGTCGTGCATCCGCGGAACACAGAAGCGCCCAGCAAGGGATATCATCGGACCGGGGTAGGGGGCGCACAGGAAATCGAGCTCCTCGTAAGCGCAAGGCACCATCGGAATAGGTGACGGCGGAGAGAAGGAGGAGGCGAGGGGGGAAGCTGTCGAAGAGAGGTCTTCCACAAGCGGGGGGAGTCCTGCCTGCGTTGAAACGGCTGGGATTCCGCTAGGCTGTTCCACAAGCCGTCGTTGAAGGTCAAAGGCGTTGCAGCCATCGCTGCACACACGTATGTATGCCCGACGCCGTTGGAGCTCTGGTAGTACGGCCCAGTCTGCCTGGGGTGTGCGACGCATCCACTCGAGCACAGTCAGCTCCCCATTATAGTGGGCCACCCTCATATCCTTGAGCATGGTTATGTTTAGAGACAGTGTTAGCGTCGGTCGTGCCGCAGTGCAGGGCTCCCCTAGATAATCAGTCCCGCCAAAGGACAGGCCCTTGGCTTGGAGAAAATTCTACGTGCATGCGGCTGCTTCACATACCTTAAGCCCCAGTCCGGCGTGCAATGTACAACAGCCGAGGAACAACAGAAGAGCAAACAAGTCTGTGCAAGACCTCGTCTTTACGGGGCCGAGGTAGCGCGCAGGTTCCATAATCGACAATGATTTAGCGATCACAGTAAGTTGAGAATGTCTAGAAAGTCAGACATGTTCACTTTCTTGTTGCGAACGCAGCCACAGATGGCTTTGCCGGTGTCCACGTCGAATAAGTGAGCGACATACAGCAGGAAGTGGAAGTCGGATAGGCGTGTCCAGTCCGGGCCGCTCACGCTCTTCAGGTAGGTCTGAACGTCGCGCTGGGTAGGCGCTCGCCGCCGATTCATTGGAGGAAAGGAATTGTGCTTGAAAAAGGAGTTCACCGTTTTTGGAGCTGAATCGTTGACTCGAACCAGCAGCCAATCCAGGTCAAAGGAGCCCCCCGCCTCGATAAGCTTGCCAGACTCTAGCACTTTGGGAAATAGCTCATGCGGAGCGCCTTGTTTTATGTTCATCAACTGCATTGAGGATCGGCTCAGGGCTCACGTTAGGATTGGGTTGCACCTTGTCGAACAACCCGTCTCGGTAAAAAGCCATTCCCAAGTCCGACACCATGTACGCATTGGGCACGGGCTCTCCCCCAAGATCCGTGTCAGGGGAGACGGTGACCGTGACGAACGTGGAGTGCTCGTAGCCAGTGTAGTGCAGGGCGGAGGAATGCTCGAGCTGCAGGGACGCTTGACGTAAAACCTCGGTGTTTGTGGCGTGGTGGTTGCCCGGCAGCTGAGTGTAGATGAATCCAATGCACTCAAGGCCGAGGGCCTCAACGCAAGCGGTGACTGTGGGCAGGAAGTCGTCATCAAGCACCGTGCACGTGTCCACCTCTCCCACCTGCTGCGGCTCATAAATAGCCTCCACTACAGCGCGGATGCCTTCAGGGTAGTGTGGGTCTTCACGGTAGTAACCGTAGAGATACCCACACCGCTGTTCGCTCATCTCCAGGTCGAACCTCCAGTGCGTGACGAACTTGTTCATCGCTTCAACGTTCATAAACTCGATATGGTCCACATGGCGATACTTTTGGTGTCGAAGCGTGACTGAGGGCGGTACCTTCGTCAGCTGCCCCCGCTCCAGAAGACGGGGCTTGAAATTCTGGAGCAGGGGCAGATCCCCGATATTGAACATTGAACGATGGAGGTACTCATCGAAGCTGAGAAATGCCGGCCCGCCTGAGGTGGGCCCTCCTGTGGTGGGCCCGCCTGTGGTGGGCCCACCTGTTATGGGCCCGCCTGAGGCGGTGTGGTCGCCTGCTGGAGCAGGGGACGAGGCTTGTGGTTTTTCAGGCGCGAGGTCAGCAGTGGACCTGCAGGCTTTCAATCCTGTAGATACGCCCTGCATCTCTCCGATAGTGCCGTCCACGGATGTCATCTTCAGCACGTCCCCATTTACGAGGTTTACATGGGTGAACCGCAACTTGCACGTATGATCGAATGCGTCGTCTCCTTTCTGAAGGACTACATTCTCTGCCCTCAAGCCGAATTTCGTTGCCACCTGTTCGACCAGCGACACAATGAGGTCGTCTTTCCGCATTTCAAACCGTGCGCGACCAGAGGGAGCTTCAACTCGCACGACCAGTGACCTGCGTGGAGGTTTGCAACGACACTCACATCAGATTCTGAAATGGCGACTTTCACTAGCAAAAACGGTGAACGGAGGCAACGTCACACTCTGACGACAACATGACTTGAGCATGTCGGGAGCTGTTCCAGCAGTAGGCGCCTACTTTCCCTTGTGTCCCGAGCTGCATCCTAGGATAACAGGCGTCCATAGGACCGGGCCGCCGGTTCTGTTCCAGCATGATGCGTCGCTTTTCCAAGAATGAGCGCTGCTGGGGCGTAGTTATACGGTGAAACAGCGAGCCCAATCTTGGCCACAGACGGGAAATGCAATAGGAATTTCTCTCGTTGAGGACCTGTTCTCGACTGTTAATTGAACGGCTAACACCCTACTTTTGTTTGGTTGCCCGCCAAGAAAATCGAACCGCGGACCCAGACTCCTCCCAGAGGGTCCGAACAACGTCAAAGGTCAACGGCTCCACCATCTGCAGACACGAAAACACTATATCCAGCCACTGACCGGAAAAAATAGTGCCTGCTAAGGCGCCTAGGCTGCTTGCAGGAATGACTCCATGGTTGGCGAAGACCATGCACTTCGACGTGGCTCCCCGCCGCAAGACCTCCTTTAGGTCAAAGCATTCCGGGTCATTTCCCGTGTACAACCGCAGCTGCGCTTGCAGCCACATATGACGCTGTAGGGAGTACCTAAGGTTTAGTGAGTCGGGTGGTTGGTCGTTCGAGATGACCAATGACGTCGGTGGAATCTTCACAGCACGGCGGGCGTTGACCAAATAGGCACTGACAGACTGACCGCCGTAGAACGCGCGCACCACTGACCGTATCACCGCAGCCGTAGCAAGGAGCTGACAATCCTGGGTAAGCATCGCGCTATGTACTCACCGTCTCGTAGAAGTCACCGGTAGGTCCGTTATGGGCAATGCTAGACACCAGACATCGCAGGCTGTTGTAAGCCACCACCGGCAACAGCGACGGCCACCAAGCCTTGTCGTACACGTCTAAACGGTCATCTACCAGCAGTGTGTTCTGAGGGTCTGCACCAGGTAGCAGTTGTCGCAGCAGGGGGGTCTTGTCCTGGCTCTTATCGGTGGAGGACCGGCAGATTAATCGCGGTGGCTTGCCGAAAAACCTGTGATCGGGGTCCAATATTGCCACAGCCGTTTCGCCATAATTCTTCTGTCCGTTGGTTACGACGTACAAGTTGCAGCGTTGATACAACTGCTCCAAGAACTCCCGCACAAAAGGACGGAGTTTCACAACGAAGTAGTTGTCTGACCCTCCAGATGTCCTGCTGGCCCGGGTATCGAAGATAACCGCTTCCTTGTTAATCACCGCGTAGTTGTACGGGAACTGTGCGGGGTCCAGCTCATGCGACAGGAATACAAGCTCAAGGTCCGGTTGGCCCTTACTGTCCCAGAACGCAGACAGGTCCAATTGCGACCCTGGGACCAAATCCTTCAAGCGAATAGTGTGCAGCAACGTCTGGTCGAGGTCTAGCACCACGTTTATCTGCGATGGATCCACTAGGTCCGGAGCCATGTCCACCAAGTTGACCAGGAAATCGGAGGGATGCTGGTTCCACTTCTGGCCGCATTTCCGTCGTTTAGCGTGCTGCGCCGGGGCTGCACTCGGCGCTATGTCCACTGTGCTGCGAGCAGGTTCTACAATAGGAAAAGGTCCGTAGCTCCGGGAAGGTTCAACTGGAAGTACTGGTCTGTCGTTCGTTGCAGGGTCAACAGCAGTTACAGGTCTAGAGCTTGTTGCAGGGTCAGCAGCAGGTACTGCTCGAAAGATCGTTGCAGGGACAGAAGCAGGTACAGGTCTAGAGCTTGTTGCAGCGTCAGCAGCAGGTACTGCTCGAAAGATCGTTGCAGGGACAGCAGCAGGTACAGGTCTAGAGCTTGTTGCAGGGTCAGCAGCAGCCACTGCTCTAGAGATCGTTGCAGAGTCAGCAGCAGCTACTGCTCTAGAGATCGTTGCAGGGTCAGCAGCAGGCACATGTCTAGAGCTCGGTTGAGGCTCCACAGTGGGCCACGTGTCAGGCAGCAGCGATCGAAACAGCGGGGGAAAACTGAGGTCAACGGTAATGTATTCAGCGTCGGCCTCCTCGACCTCCGGGCCAACAACAGCGTCCGTGAGCCCCCGCTCGGACGGCGGTCCGGATGATATCTCGCTAAACCACTCTATCTCCAGCTCACGAGGGGCGCCAGGGTCCTCCCCCAGAGGCCCCGAGGCCGCTACGACCTTCAGTGGCGGTCTCATAGAAAATACTTGGATTTAAAACGGCACCACCCAAGCAGCTGGACGTGGATTAATTTAACGCCAATTTTCACCGTTGATGGAGGGGCGAATCTACGTGGACCTCACCTTGAAATCAGCATTAATAATTTTACATAAACTGAAATCAGCATTAATCAGATTTTCGTGCCGATGTTAACGTTAATAACAATCGCAATAGTAGTCGGCGCGGGAGTCATCGTCGGAACGGGAATCGCTACCATTCCGCTGATAGTCCCCTCCTCTCGTGAAGGTATGAACCCAATTTGGTATAAACCTCTTCCAGGTCGACGACTCTATGGTCGAATCCGCCGTCACGGATACTGCGGAAATCAACGGTGTGCCTGCTGCGTGACCAGACGACGAGTACCAACTTCAGCAGAGAAAAACTGGAGCTGCTGTGGCGGCGTGTGCTCGGAGGTGGGAATCGAGTTCAAAGAGTAGGAGGTAACCTTTCGAGATTGCGTCAATGTATAAAAGTATCATGAGTTGCAACATTCGTCATGGAGGTCACAAGCGCAGATCTTCTCTGCCAAAGCGAATCGTCTAACAGCTGTGGACCATCCATCATCGTCCACATGTCGGGTCACGCAACGGGCAGCGGCTTTCGTCAGGGACATCCCGTTCCCCATTGAGACGCCCATGTGCACCCCTTTCAACAAGGGCGCGTCGTTTTCACCGTCCCCAAGAGCAACCGCAGTGTCGGATGAGAGGCCCAGGGAGTCTAGCAGCGAACGGAGGGCCACGCCTTTGTCGATTGAATTAGGAGTGATGTCTATGATATCTGGCACGGACTGTCGAAACTGGCAGCAGGTCGCCAGCGCGGTGCCGGTCTCGTCCTCCAGCACCAGAACCTCCTGTTTGATCGTAGCCCACTGTACGTCTAGTTTAGGGGACATCAATGTGGCTCTGGTGGGTAGCATATCGTGCATCTCCATGAAGGCGCAGACGTCGTCGACCACCTCAGGAGTAGGCTCCATGTACTTAGAGCAAAACTTTGTTCCCATGTCGCTTGCGCCAGCCGCAAGAAATATTCTATCGCCAGAGTACACCATCAGCTGGTTCGCCGTACGCGTAGCGTAGCCTTGCAGGGCGCGAATTGCCTCCATTGGCAGATGGGTGTGGCTTACCACCTTGCCAGAAGCGTCGTAGGCCTGCATGATCGCACGCCCAGCCACCATACCAACTGACCGTGATGGTAGATCCCCGGATAAACCGGCATGACTTCCCCACCAGTCACCAGCTGAAAAGATTTCGGCCCTCGGCCCGTGCATGGAATCACAGGGATATTCCGGCGGCGAAGGATTGCGAGGGTCTCCTGCGTGGCTGCCGGGATTTTGAGGTGGGTGTCGAGGAGTGTGCCATCCACGTCAGTAACGACGACGGAGGAAACGCAAGGAGCAATTTGGCAGGCAGTAAGCATAATGACACAATTCGACAACGAATGGGTGCGTCGTATGTGGGGTTGATTTCATGTGCTGTGCACCAAGTTGACGCATGAAATATCAAATATGCGATTGCGATCAACGCCACAAAAATCGAGCGACTTTCTCATAAGCTCTGGCCTGACACTACCAGTCTTCACTGGACAGCTGGACCGAAGAACAGGAATCGTCTCGCCTGCGGTTAAACCCCGGCGCGTGCCCACACGTGGCCTGCTGGGCCGTTTGAGGCCGCTACCACTTAAGAAAGTTCCGAGAATCCCCTCGGCAGTACAGTGTATCGAGCATACGTTTGCTCGGATGCAGCCGCTAATTAAGCCAGGGATGGTTGAGCAAACGGCCCACCAGATAGCGAAGTTCAACCGGTCGGTCTTCTCGGACCTGTTATGGAAGGAGGGTGACCTCTTCGGCAACAACATGCGCATGGTAACGGTAGTTAGGGCTCTAACGAGGTTGTTGTCTCAGATACCCAAAGATGCACGCCAAACCGAGACCAAGAATCCCGTCAGTGACAGCCAACTAGAACACTTATCTCAGCTCAAGCTAGACACCGAGGTGGCAACAGAACTGGCTGGGTCTGCGCGAAAGATAAATGCTGACGTTGTACAAAAGGTCATTTCAGCCGTCGAGGCTGTGAATGGGCTGGGTTCCACCCCCGAGGTCATCATAAGCGGGCTGATGTTCGCTCTCAGTTCGTTGAAGTACGAGGACCTCGAAGAGATGGGCGAAGCATGGCCCTCAGTTCAAGCTGCTATCGCGGACGCTCTGTTAAAGGGCTTCCTCGATTCCGCACCAGAGTATCTGAAGACTGCCGTGCCAAAAGAGGTCAGTTTGCAGCATCTGGAGACCATCTCCAACCTTCCCGCTATCATTCGTGCCGAAGGTGGTGACTCGTTGTTGGAATCGTCCGCGAGAGACCTGGCCGACAAATTGTGGATGATTCCCGTTACGATTCCAGATACAACTCTGATCGCACGGTCTGCCGATGTGCAGGCTGGCCATCTCACCGCGCTCACCTCCGCAATATGGATGATGCCAAAGGATACAACCCGCTACCTTGTAGGGATCATCAAGAATATTGTCTCTCAGTCCAGTGCCACAGTCAACGGCGAGGGTGAGGGCGCAAGATTGCTTCGACGACTGCTGATTCTTGTTGATATGAGCCCAACTTGCAGGTACGAGTTGGGACGTCAAGCACTGATTGACTTAATCTACATGACAGTGCAACCAGAGATGAATGCTGAATTCGTGGAGGAGCTTGCGAAGCTGCCTTGCGAGATACTGCTGACTGATGCTGATATCCGGACGTTCGATCGACGACTTGTCAGGCCGCCCCACGTGTCGAAGTGGACTGCACCACCTGCTGCGCTTTGGGACTCTGACGATCAAGAGTGTTCTGTTTGTCTGGAGACGATTCATGGATCGGACATTGCCCGACTGCGAGCGTACGCTGCTCCCCAGCGAATATCGCGCCGTCCGAAGTTAGAGCCCATGCGAGAGGCAAACGTCGACATCAACCATTGCGGACACTACTTCCACAGTGAGTGAATCTGAAGCTCTCGCGTAATTATTGTTGCAGCGGCTTGTTTGGTCAGAATTGGAGGTGTCGACAGTATCGTCGACTATGATGACGACGATGACGACGGCGAGCTGGAACTCACCTTGCCGCCCATTTTGTGCCCGCTATGCCGCATTCCTTGGACTGGGTGCACTAGGATGATTCACCGATTCCGCAAGTAGAGAGATTCGAGAAATAGTTTCGACACATTCATGACTGCGTCAAATTCACCTCCTGTTGAACTCTGCTTGGGTTCTCGGCTTGCAACTGCACCTATCATCTACGGGGACTGCCGCAAGAGAAGAGTCAATGTGTCGGCCGCAGCCACTCCAGGTCGGCTTTCCGCAGGTGGAGCAAGTTATACGAAAGCACATCAGATAAATTACAATTTCGTACGTGGATTTCGACAATGCCTCAAAAACAGCGCCAAACGGACCACACTCGTGCTGCAGACAGGCGCGTGAGGAAATGCGCAATCCCTTGGTGCACACTTGCGCAGAGACCGATCGACGCTGAAGCCTGCAAGAACACGTCACTAAGAAAATCGCGAATTTAATGGACCCGCTTGAACAATTCAGCGAAAGCTCCCGGCTGCTGTCCATCTGGGTCCATCGGTAAGCACCACCACGTTCATACACCGATTCGATTCTACTTTCAGAGTTTCGATGTCCAGTCATCATCACACTCTGCTACAGCTTGCTGTCTCTAATGGCTGCCCTTGATCAAAAGGCGCAGATCAAGCAGCACCGGTTACAGACGCTGCAGGACGCTGTATTCACCGAGGGCGGCGCTCTCGATCCAGTGGTGGAAGCCGAGATCCAGGGGCTGGAGGTGGAGATCCAGTCTTTGATAACGGAGAAGATTCTCACCAACTCCCACTGCCAGCACGTCATTGCGAGCATGTCTAGGGACTTGGTGCCGCTGCACAGACAGCTCGACGCCGCTTCCCCCAAGGGCAGCATGAGTCCTGAGACGCTGTCGGAGGTGTCGAGCGCACAGAGGCCCCTGGACGAAGAAAATACATTTCACTAACCACTCAATCGACACTACCACAACCGGAAATACCCACGAGAGGCGTACCACGAAGCATCTCGTTCCAAACCAGACGAGCTGTCCCTGTCAGGTCGCTCGGAGTTCGGGACGCACTCGAAACCTGGTGATCGGAGCGAGTCGCTGGCGCTGCTCTGACGTCGGCTTGCGTGAGGGGCAATGGTTGGCTGCTCGCACTCCATGGATGTGTCGATCCCTCGATCAGTCGTGTCGGAGAAGCTGCTCAGAAAAGATCCGCTCGAGACAACGAGACCTACGTCCACATCGACCTCGTTTGGTGAGTCTGAGAACGTTGCAGGGGATTGAGCTGGGCTTACGGTGACAGTGAACTTAATCGAATTCTCCGTCTCGCTCAATTGGACCACGCAGTCTGAGGTGGAGGGAGATGTGGCTGGCGGGCTCGGAACCATGCACGGCGGGCGACGACGCACACAGAGCACCACCGCAATCAGGACCAGCAACACAAGTGGCACGCACACCAGCGTCGCCCACATCCACATTGCGCTGCTGCCTGTAGCCCGGCACGCAGACTCCGCGCAGCCCAGGTCGGTGGTATCATCTGCGGGTAGGCGCTGGAACCTCTCAGTCAGCGAGGCGGTTGCTTTGAATGGGTTAGTTTCTGCACGACGCGAGCCACCGTACCGGATCCAGGTGGCCGCCTGGCCCCAGGTGGAGTTGTTGGATGCGAGCGAGTCCACGAAGGAATGATATAGCTCCTGTACTCGCGCTAGCGCTATGGTGTCCCCCCTGCCGTCAAAATCCAGTTTGTGCATGACAACATTGTATGCTGGCAGAAGCAAATCCCAGCGGTTCTGAATCACAGTTAGACTTTGCTTTGGAAGCAGCAGCGACTTCGGGTAGAAGGCGCCTAGGCTGACGATCTGGCTGGGAACGACGTCCCCGTCGAGATAGAACTCCAATTGGAAGTTGTTCAGGTCAATACTATGGGTGTCGAAATTAGTTACCTCCACCGCGCGACGCGAAGGAACACTGCCATGGACATATTGGGTTATCAACACCAGCCCATCAGTGTCTACCGCCTGTCGACAGTCATTCCGCAGACATCCCAGCCCGAAGACGTCATCCGCCTCGAAGATGAACCAGGCATCATCCCTTATGAACTCATCATCCAAATCAAGATCGCCGTAGCAGCGGCTTGGTCGGCGGCGAAGTGTGACATCCAGACCCCAGCTTCCCCCCAACCTTGACCCCAAGCTGTCAATAAGACGGTCTTGTTTGTAGAGGCCAATGGAGTCGCCCTCCCCATCAAACCACAAATTGGTTCTCCGCACTGTACCCGCAGGCCAACGCGCTGTGTAGTCCTGGTGAACTAGTGTCACGCTGTCTCCTCCTCGCAGATTAATCCCATCAAGGGGCAGCGGGTGGCTCTCGCCATTCTCCGTCTCTACCACAACAGAATAGCCGTTTAGTGTTACGCGCTCAGTCGTGAAGTTCGTGATCTCCAGGGCCCTGGAACTGCGGCGAGTGCCTTCAACGTACTCGCTGAAGAGGACGCCGCAAAATTGCGGTCGCCCAGGCGAGCTGAAGGCTTGAGTGGCGGTCTCGTCGTCGGTGCGAGAGGTTTGAGTGGCGGTCTCGGAGTCTTGAGTGGTGGTCTCATCGTTGGTGTGAGAGTCCGTATTAGCGTCCGCGCTCGAGACTTCAACAGCCTTCCTGACGTAAGAGACCCTTTGATGGCGCAGATTGTCAAATTGAATGGTTTCCCTCCCATCGGTCTTCCCTACGACATGCGAACTCAGCATGCGGGAATTTAGTCAATTGACATCGGTCTGATGTCATCGTTGGTAACCTGTGCAAAACATCCAATTTCATAAAACCACACAGATTCGATGCCGGCTCACCTCTCAGCCGAGGAGCTGAACCTCATCATCTACCACTACATGCTTGAGAACGGGTACGAGCACTCGGCTTACGTATGGGGGTCGGAGACAGGAGTGGATGCCGTGATTAAAAAAATTCAGGCAGAAACGGAAACAGGCGGCACTCGGACACTCAGAGGATCAGGTCAGGGGTTGGTCTCTATCATGCCCGCCGGCGTCATGGTAGAGATGATGCGCATGGCACTGCTATACGCGCACGTTCAGTACCACACAGATGTAGGTTTGAGGTGGAAGGACTCAGCTGTCGCACGGGTGGGAGATACCCTGCTCGAAGCCCTTCTCTCTTCTGCGACTCCACAAGTGCAGCACCTCCGACGCAGAAGACGAGCGAGATACGTCGCAGGCCACGCCGGTGAGTACAGCGCAAATCACACCCTGCTCATCTCTTCCAGCCGCGAACAGGCACTGACCAACCGGGTACCCCCGTCAGACGAACAGGCAGCGCCAAGCGCGGTCGCGGGCGAACCCGAAGGAAGACGGAAGAGCTCTGAGGTTTATGGTCATGGATTCTCGTGCCTACAGAAATGCGTCTGGAGTTTCGATTGGGAATTCTCAATCGCCGATTTTAATAACCCTCCATGGACGGAAAGGTGCAGGTATTCGTACTCTTTCGTGTGAGGGACTGGGAGTGGAGGGATTCAGCTGTCATGCGTGACTGCCTGGGGCGAAACAGTTAGGGTTGTCGGGTCCTGCTCATCCCTCGGCGGTTGGTCACCCCACCTGGCAATCCCCCTGAGAACTACAGAAGACTCATACCCTGTTTGGACAAGCGAGCCAGTATTGATCACGGCTTTGCCTGGCGAAATCATCGAGTACAAGTACATAAAGGGACCGGAGGTTGTGTGGGAAAGGCTGCAGGCGGACCGGTCTCTGGTCTGCCCGCTGTTACCTGTGACTATGCCCTTCACGCCTTACTTCATGGTCTCCGGAGATGAGTGGGGCGTGAGCTCTGGCAAGCCCACGTCATTAATGGCAACGGCGCGGACGCCGCCCACCTTGAAAGTCGAGGAGAGCGATGAGGTGAGCACTGAGACCCGCGTTGGAAAACGTTTTGCCAGAGTCGACGTCGACGCCCAGACGCCAAACGCAGCGCGGTTGAAGACCCGGACGTCACTACCACAAGCCTCCAGTCCTCGAGCGCGCTGCTCCGCTCTGAAAGCGCGACCTCCCGCGACTCCGATCTAACGTAAGACAACTACTGTCGCCAATCGAGGATAGAATTTTTAATGCGTGGTCTCTAGGGAGGTCTGAAGTTTTGATTGCATTCATATCGTTTTCATTAATGGGAGCTGCCAGTTTCCTCCGCAACGAAGTCATCCAGGTCTGCGAGAGGTACCTGCGTTCTCTTCGGTCGGTAAATGAAGTACACCGCGGCCGCAGCGATAACCGCAACCGCCAGTCCCAGGAATATCCACAGAATACTCCACCACGACCAGCCTTCATCCTCCTGCTCCGCAGATTCCGGCTCCGACCCTTTCGCTTTTTTGTCGAGGTTTGACAGCTCCGAGTTCACCTTTTTCATCTCCTTGGTCGTGTCTCGATCGAGATTGAGAAGCTGGCTCTCGTCGTCGACACTACCACTGAGGCCGCTGAGGCCCTTGGAGGCTTCAGATATAGCCTCCC
This sequence comes from Porospora cf. gigantea B, assembly GCF_019968985.1. NCBI lineage: Eukaryota > Apicomplexa > Conoidasida > Eugregarinorida > Porosporidae > Porospora > Porospora cf. gigantea B. The sequence goes on along the minus strand of NW_027178963.1, from coordinate 31,544 downwards.
CGCCACTGCCTATCAGTTCTGCCACACTTTTACTGCCTTTCTCTGCCTTCTTGACCGCCTCTTCCATCTCATCAGCTGTTTTTATCGCTCCGTCAACATTCTCCGCCTCGATCAGGCGGGCAATGTTCTTACCATTGGTCTCCGGCGTAGCTTTTTCGTTGAGCGCGCCACTGTTACCACTTATGTTGACAGCCAGGGTCAGACTGAGTAGAGTGAAACTTGCACGACGCATGGCGAAATATTGCATGCACCATCAAGTATCGGAGTTACAGCTCGCATTCACATTCGTCTCCGTAGGGGCTACGGTCTCGTCTCTTTCTCTCCATCTTAGCCGACTGCGGGGCCAACGTCTCCATAGCCGTCAACGGCGGTCCGTCGAGGGACTCCTGCGGACTGCCCTCCGCCTCGCGGCGGCTGTGCATAGTCTGGAGGTCGGGGTCCTCCAAGAACTCTGCGTCTTTGGCCGAGTCGTCTCCGGCGGCCTCTGTGTTGGAGGAAAGGACATAAGGGCTGGAGTTGATCGCCGATGTCCAAAAACACAGCATGAAGGCCCACTCGTCACGTCGCAGATCCTCTGGTCCTGGTTTCTTGGGCAGTCGGGGAGGTTTGTGGAGGTCTAACGGCGCCGACAGAGCAATACGCAGCCGCGCCTCCTCTGTCATCTCAAGCAGTCCCGCCCTGAAGAAGCCAATCTCCACCTTTCCGGTCTCCTCGACCACAGATCCCGCGCCGTGCATATTTCCGAACATCCAGTCACCCCGATATCGCCAGCCCTGATGACTGAAAAACTCGCCCTGACCATGACACATGCCATAGAAAAACTGTCCATCAAAGACGTCAGCAGTGGTGAGCATCTTAGCAGTTCCTTTCCCGTGGGGGAGAATGACTGGCAACTCGGATGCGGGCTGGCCCGTGCAGTTGCGTACCACCTGTAACAGCGAGCTCTGGCTGGTAGGGTCAGTCAGGCGCAAGGCTTTCCAGGTATCAACACTCACGTCGGAGCCTCTGTGGAAGACACGGATTTCACCGCAGTAGGTGTCGCCATTGGGGTACTTTAGAGACCACTGCGAGTGCGAAGCATCAGGCACGTCAACCGTCCAGACCCCCTCGATATCCAGGTAGCCATCGCCATCTGGTACACGCATGTGGCCGTCTCCATTCCGCCGCCCCCGCCCCCACTGGCCCTCGAAACTGGATCCATCGGGAAACAGCATGACTCCGTATCCATGGAAGCGATGGCAGTCGAAATCCCCATCGTACCGTCGACCGTCGACGAATGTCCGGGACCCGCGCCCCTGCATCTTGCCGTTGCTCCACTCGCCCTTCAGCACCTCTCCGGACTGCCTGGTCAGAGTTCCATTGCCATGGAAGCATCCGCCAAAGAACTCGCCCACGTACTGGTTTCCGAAGGAATCTTTGTGTGTCCCTTGGCCGTGGAAACGATTCGCGGCGAAGGAGCCCCAGTATCGCTCGTGGTTGTTGTAGAGGTGCCCCTGGCCGCTCTTCTGGTCGTGAACCCAGTCGCCAGTGTACATGTATCCCGTTGACACGTCGAACAGCACGCCTTTGCCGTGTCTTTCGTCGTTGCACCAATCCCCTTCGTACTTGATCCCTGTGAGTGCAGTGTAACAGCCCTTGCCCTGTCGGAGACTGTTGGAAAATGAGCCTTCATAGAGGTCTCCGTTTATGTAGGTGTACCGAGCAGCGCCCATTCGCGGGGGACGCACGAACACAGGAAACGGGTCCAACGTTTGGGAGTCCAGCCACCGGGAGAAGTTGTCTGTCTGGGTCCATGCCCGGACGAACTGAGGATTAAAATCTTGCAAGAGGTTCCATTTTCCCGAATCCAAAAGACTTGGTATCGACTTTGATGGACCCAGCTTAAAGGCACACATTCTAAGGAATACCTCAAGGAAAAAATGATACACTCGGGTCTCCTCGCCCTCTTCCAGCATCTGACAGCCGTTCTCATCGTCTATCGAATCGTCCATCAGCAAGTTCGACGTGCAGAACCCCCTCACTACACGTGGGAGGAGGCTTTCCACACAACGTCCTGTCTTGGGACTACTCTTCTCCGATGGCCGCCGCATCAGCTTTAGCCGCTTAGACAGTCGCAGCTCGTACTCTGACGCCTGCAGTGCTGCTTGGGACGTCTTTCCAACCGTAATGGTGCTGTCAACAAGATTAATCGTGAGGTCTGGCTCTAGGGAAGTCATGGTGAGGAAGACGCGGTTCGTACAACCTACCAGCCAGCCCTTACGCGTAGCGAAGTCCTCGTGGTGCTGCAGCCCGACGTAAGGAAAGACAGGATAGTCTGGCCCCACGATGCTCAGTGGCAGTCCAAGAAGTTTCATGTGTGCCTCGTCTTCCGGTTTTAGTCCGAAATTGCCAAGCCCTGGCAGCAGATTGAGCAGCGCAAGAACCGCCTCGGAGACCTCGGAAGGCGAGTCTGAGTATACGAGAACTCGTAGCTGCAACATGAGAGCTTTCTGAACAGTAAAAAAGGACTCTGCAAAATATCGTAAGATGACGAATCACGTATCAAATTACAGAGAACCAGAGAATACAGTAAAAGTCCTCACTGATTTTAAACTTTGCTGTGAGAGCGTTGAGTGGTATCTCTTGGAAATAGCCACCGCAGAGGGCAATGCTCGCATAAAGACTGGACACAGCGCTCAGGCATTGAAACTGACTCCCAACAAAGGCGTCAGCAGCCCTCTCAACCTCTGAGATGAGCGTGGACCAACAGGGGAGCGGACTGACAGCGCAAACCGCCTTCAAGGCAAAGGGTCGCTGGCTGTCACAGGTCTGAAGGTGCAGGCGTCTGCAGCTCGAGACTCCGAAGAAAATTCGGCCTCGCGGTGTGGGAAGTGCCAGCGCCACTCTCTGGTTCTCGGCGTTATGCGCGACGTCAGGCAACGCCAGGAATGGTATTGCGTGTGCCACGCTACCTATGTCAGAATACCAGTCCTCAGGCGGTGGCTCCGCGGGCAAGGTTGCACGCTCCACATAAACCAATGGCTCGCGTTTCGCACTTACGACGCTCCTTTCCAAGTGGGAAGGGAATACGTGTTCGATCACAGGGCCATGTGTATGGTCGAAATCCACCACCAGCACAACTGCCTGCAATGCAGGGCCTTTCCAGTTCTGCTCCTCCTCAACGGAGCTGAGTCGGCGGCTCCTGCCCTGCAACGCTGAGGTAGTGGTCAGGCTTGCCGCCCCAGAAACCGCTCGCTTGAAGGGGCTGCTCTCCCTATCGGGTTGAGGGTCCGCAGCGCTGGAAGACCAGGACTTCATCAGCGAGTGCTTCAAACTCCTCATAATATTCCGTCAATTACAGTCACCTTTCGCGAACAGAAATCCTCAAAAAAACCTCTGACCCCACTCTGCAATGCTGCCTTCATCTAAATAACATATTCTCACACTTCACCAAAATGTCCAGTACTCAGACCCTAGAAAACATGAGTACGTTGCGAAGACTAGTGACTCAGCCCCCTTCCTGTGATGTTGTCCATCATAGCGCGAACGTTGTCCCTTTGCATCTTCAATTTGGACAGCTTCTTGAACAATTCGAAAAAGGTGCGATGTCGTCTGAAAAGGTTGTGGGCCCTCTACACGTTTTGTGGGCCTTGATAAATAGATAGAGGGCATATCAACATGCGTAGAAATAAATAATGGCATCCTTACTTGCACCTAGCGAACAGAGGGGCCTCCATCACTTCCTCCACTGATGGTCGGTCGTTCGGGTTCCGTGCCAACATTTTGGCAATCAGCGACGACAAGGCCTGCGATACTGGGGGAGAGGTTAAGTGGGGCCAGACGTCGGCCTGATCATCAGCAAGCAGATACATGGCCTGCTCGTCCGAGAGTTCTCCGAATGGCATTTCTCCGGTGGCCAGTTCGAGCAAAAACATACCCAGTGACCACACGTCGGCCTTTTCAGTTACGGGTGGCAGGTTCTCAGACGACCGCGTCATGTTGCTGAGAGCGACTTCAGGCGCCATCCAACGAGGGGTTCCAACGGTTTCGACGTGAACAGAGCTGCCCTTCAGACACCTTCGGGAACAGCCGAAGTCCACTAAGCATGCCCGTCCGTCAAAAGCCACGAGCACGTTGGCAGACTTTACGTCCAAGTGAACCACTGCGTGTGTCGGTGACGCCTGGACATGAAGGTACAGAAGTGCACTGAGTACAGACTTGCCCATTGATAGCACCTCGTCCTCAGGCAGTGCACCAAACTCGACGTAGAGCCTACGTGTTGAGCCGGGCAGGAAGTCCATCACGAACACCACCCAACTCGGGTCCAGAATGAACACGCCTTGGGTACGGCTGAGGTTACAGTGCTTGACGGAGGTACATATGTCTGCCTCTCTTTCCAGCGCCTCGAGATGGGCAAGAGATTGCTGGAACAGCGTTAGCGCGCACGCAGATACAGGCCCACCACGGCTGACCCCTGAACTATTTTGACGGCCACCTTGGTCTCTTCGCTCTGGTCCTCCTGTGGCAGCGCAGCCATGACCAGCCCGTTCCCTCCAAAGTTGATAATCCCCTCGAGCAGCAATGGCCGTAGACCCGGTAAGTGCAGCTGAGTGTTGCATCGCGGAGCGGCTCACCACACTGTTCTTGGGGAAAGCTTGGGCGATTCGTCTAACGTGCTGCCGGATGGTATCCGGAAGTGGCCAGTGCACGCTGCTCCTCCCATCGATACGAGAAAGGGCCATGGTCGAGCTGCCTCGATTCCCTATCGGTTTAACGCCTTGATGCGGTTGCCAGTTGGCATTCTCCGCCTCGACTCCTGCAGTTTCCGCAGAAGATGTGAGCAAGAGCAGGTTAGAGAAATTTGACAAGGCCTCCTCGTTGACTGGCAGCTTCAAATAAACATGAGCCGGCCCCTCAACAGGAATGGGCTGCGATTGCGGGATGCTGGACATGTTTCATATTGATTTGCAAAGGGGACCTACGACGAGTCCTCCGCGCGAATATCCTCCCAGGCCGAGAGCATCGACGAGGCGTCGGCAAGACCCTTCATCCTTCTGAAGGGCCAAGACTCGAACTCCGAGTTGGACGTGTCAACTGTCAGTGGTCTGGACGTTACAGTCAGGCTTGAGGTCTCTGCAGACCTGTGGTCAGGTGTGATTAGCAGTCTGGGCCTGTGTGCGAACAATTCCGGAACCTGCCTGTTGTTTCCCTGGAGATTAGATAGGTACGTCATTCAGAGAATTGGCTGATTATTTAGACCTTGGCGACGTGTTTCTTTTGATATTGTTATCTTTTTCGTTATTCTTTTTATTGGCGTGGAAGATGTTGTGGAAGCTACAACCCGTCCATTGGTCAGGTTACCACAGAAAAGAAAGATAATAGATTCATACATTCGGGGGAATTATTTTCTGTCCAAGAAACGTACGAGTGAATTTTTTCTCTGATTTCTTGAAACAATGGTACTAATAGCGAATTATGGCGGAGGTTGACACGGTGGTCAACGACCTCCAGATCTTCCTCAATCCCACCAGTCACGCAGTGGGAATGGCCACAACGTCCGGTGTCATGGAGCCGGACGAAAAAGTGAAAGCCGCTGCCCTCCAGCGAGCGGCGGCAACCATGGTTGAAGAGGACTTCAATGTAGTTGACGTTCTGCTCGTGTTCGATCACCTGATAACCAGCCGAGTGACAAGGGAGCGCAGTGAGGCCATCAAACACTTTACCACCATCATCTCCCAATTCGACGGTGGCACATTGCTGGCTCACGATCCTCTGCGAGTCCTGTTTCTGGAACTGAGCCTGTTGCATGTGAAACTGCTGTCTAGCGACGTGCAGACGACTGACGCGAGCCTGGGGTTCTTGGTGGTTTCTATGGAAATGCTTTGCGCTGAAGAGGCGCGACAGCTGCTGCACGACATGCCAGACGAAACTTCTGCAGCCTTCTACGGTTTTGCAGGCGAGTTGGTCTCAGTGATTACGAAGGAGATCTACATCGGCGCATTTGGGCAGCTGACGCGGTTCAAGGCATTCTCGATACTTCTCTGTCTGCTTACCGACTTTCCCGACGTTGTGAGGCAGAAGTTGCAGAATCCGGTGGAGTGCTACATCAGACAGCTGGAGGACGAGAGCTCGCCGAAGAACATCGGTCTAATCTTTCGTATCTTGCCCGCCTTGCTCGAAACCTACTCCGATCTGCTCATGCCAGAAACTGCTGCTAGAGTGGCACTCAACCTTTTCGCGTACTTTCCGATTCGCTTCACTGATGCGTCTAAACGGGGGGTTGATACGCTCCAGGACCGTCTGCTCGCCTGTATGACGGCTGACGACATTGTCAAAGTGGCTGTGTGCAACCACGTCTTGAAGTATCTTGAGGTCGAGGCAGCTGGTCTCGAAGGCATCATGACAGAGGACACCCTCTTGAACCTGATCGACACCCTCAGATCGCTGCCGATATTGCTGCGTGGGACCAGACCCGCCCTCCTCAAGTCAGCGATGTCGGAGCTGTGCAGGGTCTTCCCTCACTTCGTAGCGTGCTCTCAAACCCCCAGTGACCTCGCCGCCGCCTACGCATCCGCTGCAGTCTTTCTTTTAGAGGAAGCTAAGGTCGCGGGGTCATCGTCGGCGCGGCTACGGTCGCTCGTAGTGGGGTGCATGGAGAGTCCGCTGCAGCAGCCGTTCCTACACCTAATGAAGATGTGCTCTGACCGGTTCTTCCGCTGTGAGTTGACCGACCACTCGTTTGAATTTCTGCACCACCTGGTGTCCAACGCCTTAGACAGCATAAAGGCAGACTCCGACATGCTAGCCTCCGTCGTCGGACAGATGATGACCCTGTTTTTCCAAAACATCGACAGCTGTTGCACGTCAGCTCACGTCGCCGTCTTATCCTCTGGAGTCCTTCGTCTTGTCGGCGTTCTTCAAGACGTCACTGACTTGAGTGTCCTCAACCACCACCGGTGCTATCTGTGTATGCAGATGGAGCGGGTTCTGCAGGTAAAAGGCCTCGGCTCGACCGCTGGAGAGATCCTGAAACTCATGCGAGCTGACGGCGTGGTGGACCCGTTGATGTCGCTGCAATTGGCGCTGTGCAGCTGGTCATGCCAAAAGTGCGCTGACTCCGACGCCCAAATCGCGAGGGCCGCCTTCACTGGCGACATTCTGCGTGAGTACATCTATCCCAACGCCGAGAGAGTCCTGCTCCCGGGCCCACGGCTGGAAACCGCCGAGCTGGACTTTGAGCTGCTCGGAAATCTAGTGCGGCAGAGATGCGATTTACTACTGACAGTGGTGGACGCTATGGAGACCACTGCCGACTGGGTACGATTCCTCACCGGTCTGACTGCCCATACTGTTGGGAAGGACTTGCGACTCGCTCTGTTGATCCCCGGCTTGGGCAGGCTGGCGTCGCAAGGGGAAACATCCAGCGAGTCAGTCAAGTTGCTCGAATTGGTGGCACAACTGCCGATGGTCCTGAATGATGCAGACACTGGAGACCTGGAGGTCGTCTTCGCCGATCTGCTTGTCATGTGTCTGGAGGTGGCCCACGACTCTAGCACTATTCGCGAGGCGCTCCACACGGCCAGCTGCTGGTGCTCTGCCGACCTACTATACTCAGTGGATCTGTCGCTACCGCTATTCGTTGACTTCGCGATTGCAAAGGGTCCTGAGGAGGTTGTGAAGCTGGTACCGGTTGTTATGGCGGCCGGCGCTGTGGACGCTGGTGGTCTTCGGCGGTTGCTGTTGTTTGCGGTGCTGAATGGAGCTTTACCAGTGTCGGACTTGCAGAGATTGCTATCACTGGGGTTTTGTGCTCTGCTGCGGCAGCGAACTGCTGTACCTTTCCTCCGCCGTCTCATCACAATTGACACGCCACCGAGTCCCCATTTCCCTGAGCTCCGCAAAGCTCTGACGACTTCGACGTGTCGCCAACGGTTGGCGACCGTCGTAGGCACCTTGTGGTCTGTATTAATGGACGTACCCACAACATGTCAAATGGCTCTGGCCGCTGTGACGGACACTATGGAAACTGACTGCGCCGATGCGTTAGGCGTGGCGGCTGTCGCAGTGTCTGGGTTGACAGGGTCCCTCGCTCTGCAAGCGAGCAGGTTCGTCTATGCCACCCACCCACAAACTACGAACCAGCTGCGAGTTCTGGCCTCGTGTTTGACTGCTCTACCTCCTTGGTCACTGGTTGACTTTGCCCAGGCAGCGCTAAGAGTGGCTACGACTCTCGAGGGGGCTGATACCCCACTTGTCACGACGATTCTGATATTTTTTAGCGCCCTCGTGCACACAGAAACGAGAGAACTAGACCTAGACATCCCTCGCGCGTACCACGGCAAGCTGAAGCGGTTACTGGACAGACAGACTGCGCGAGTCGCTGCGGCACACGATACACTAAGATCTTGCGTCTGTGACCAGATACCTCTACTGGCTCGACTTCCAGAGCTGATTGCACATTCTCCGCGGAGCGAAGCTGCCTTAAGCCTGGTCTTCATCAGTCTGGAGCTCGCAAGTCGGTGCCCCACTAACAAGGCCGGTTCTGTCACGCAACGTGTGGCGAAGAACGCTTCTGTCGTTCTCATTATGCACCGCATGCTGTCCTTGACGACTGAGGAACGGACTCGTGGGCTCATGCGCCGTGCCATGAAGGAGATGAACTTCACGTGAGATGCGTCGTTATCTATCTTGCCCCCTTTGACTCACATGTGATCAAAAAAATATTGGAATTCGATGACGTCTCGGACTCGTCGTCGATCGGAGATCGACCAACTGGTGCCAGACAGCTTACAAAGGACGGTTCAGGCTAACGATGCATTTTTCAATGCGCTCGGTCTGGAGAGGGTGTACATGGACCTTCCTTCAGAAAAGGATTTCGAGGGAATCGCACACCGGTGCACGTCATCCGCTGATATGATTGGTACATCAGCAGACGACATGCCTGCTGTAATGGCGTCGGTGTGGCCTCTTCAACAGCCTCACATACGTGAAATGCAATCAAAGGACAAGCAGCAGCTGCACAACTCCACCAAAGAAGAAGTCATTGACCTCCTGAAGGAGATTAGCGAGGAGGACCCTGAAGGGCTGTTCTTCGTGCTGGCAACAAATGAAGGGAGCTGTGACAGGCCACGTTACCGGCCTGTCCTTGGAGCTGTTGTTCAGCTCACCGACGACGAAGAACGCAAGGTTCGACTTGCTTTTGCGAGGACAAACTTCTTCACAGGAAAATTGTCAGACTGCATGCTGACGGAGCTCTGTCAGCAGTTTGCCCATCGCGTATCCTACGAAGCCATGTGTTACGAGGAAATCAATATGCATTCTCTTCACGAGGAAAGACGCCTCGAGCTGAAGGCACAGCAGAAGTCTAGAGTGCTGACAATATCCGATGAGGAGTTGATGCACTTCCCGAGGGCGTTCGTTTTCTCACTAATCGAGGATCTGGACCTGGTTCCACATCTTGAAGTCTTTCGTCAGCACGATCCTGACGAGAAATGCAAGTGTATGAAGCCAGCGTCGAAAAAGCGTGAAGAGGAAATCTCAGGCGAGCAGAAGTTCTGGGGGGCTTGGTTCAAGCGTTGGGCCGCCGCATTTGGCAAGGGATGCCGCCAAGCTTCCCCGTCACAAGAGCTGTTGAACTTCTTCACCAAGGAAAACAGGGTGATAGCTAAGCGCTTTCGAACTGAGGGCCGTGATGGGCCTCGAGATATGCCATCATCCAAACGACAGAAGGTTGTTGACGTGAGTGACTAAACTCAAGCATGAAAACGGTTATTGCTGATTAATGGCGTTGTTGAACATCCTCGAGAGACAGCGGAACTCCGTGGCCGGCATGCTGTCCTTGCGTGGCGTGGGGCACGACGTAGCTGGGTTCGACAGCCAGCAGATGTCGTGGAAAGTGCTCATATACGACCAAAAGGGCCAGGAAATCTTATCCACCCTGATGAAAGTTGGGTCCCTGAGACAGCACGGGGTTACTCTCCACATGAGCATCGATAGGTGGGGTCCCTGGCCTCATGACACAGTCACCGCGACCCGATTTCGGATGTGCCGGCTGCGTACTTTATTGAACCGACGGAGAAAAACTTACAAAGGCTGGAAGAGGACATTTTACATCGCAGTAGCCGCAGCCTGCCGATGTATCGTCAGTTCTATGTGAATTTTATTAGACCCGTGAGTAGCCTGCAGCTCGAGACGTTGGCACGGAACACCAGCGCAGCGGGAATGCACACGCTGGTCTCTCAGGTGGTGGATCGCTACACGGACTTCGTGGCCATAGGCGCTCATACTTTCCACCTGAACCAGCCCGGGGTATTCAAGACGCTAATGAGCCATGGAGCGGACTTGGAGGTGGAGGCGGTCATCGAGCGCATCACTGTCGGGCTCGAGAGCGTCTGTAGACAGTTGACCATAATGCCCGTCATTCTGTGTCCGCTCACCGAGTCGTCGCCTGCCAAGGTGATCGCATCGCGGCTCGCGGGCCGGCTAAGAGACGCAGTGGCTCAAGCACCTCATATGCAGCAGTGGAAAATGGTGCCACTCGTTGTTCAGGACCGCATCGCTGATCTTGTGCCGATGTTACAACATGGTTGGTCCTACCAAACACTTCTTCACGACGTCTTTGGCCTGCACCTAAATCGGGTCACGGTACCGGGAGCTGATGGAGGAAAGGACTCGGTTTACGACGTTGACGGTACCGATGCCTTCTGGGTACAGTACCAAAACCTTACTTTCCCTGAGACTGCTACAGCCGTGGACACCGCTATGAAGGCGTTTAACGAGGAGCACCATAAGGTCCGGGCCAGCAGTAGCACGAACGACCTTTCCGCAGCGCTAAACGCGCTTCCCGAGATCACCGAAAAGGGAAGGCTGTTGATGAAGCATACCAGCCTGGCGTCCAGTCTGCTGCAGGCGGTCAAAGACCGCCGCCTAGACGAGTGAGTGCGAACGCGCTCCCTAATCAGAGTGGTGGAGTTAGAGAACTCCTCAATGGGCAGTTCATCCAAGGCCGAGACGTACATCAAAGCCATCCGAAATCTGTCTTTCCCAATGAAAAGTGATCTACAGAGGTGCATGCTGGTGTATCTCCTGTCTCTGGGGAACAAGCGGACCGAGAAGCACGTCAGTGACGCAAAGGGTCTCTTCCTGGCGCAGGGAATTCCTCTGGACTCACTGAAATCCATCGACAAGCTGCAGGATTTCCAATCGCTCATGGCGGCTCCGGCCCCCTCAGTTGCAAAAGGCTTAGATCAGTTGGGCATCAAGATGGATCACGCCCTCCGCCTCAAAGACCAGGTGCTGGACGGCGTTCGACGCCTCATCCAAACACCACGTGTGCCTTTGCTGGCGAATGACATTGGCAAGCTCGCACGTGACCCCGCTGCCGTCAAAGACTACGAGGTGCTGGATCCTCTGGTGCCTGCAAGGACTCCGAGTTTCTCGACCGTGGTGGTGTTCGTTGTGGGGGGAGGGTCCTTCCAGGAGGCGCAGGTGCTGGAATCTCTGGAGAACTGTAGGGTCGTCTACGGTTCGACGTACATGGAGAGACCTGACGAGTTCGTCAAAATTCTCGAGAGCATCTAATGACTGTAATGACTCTTTTTTCCTAATGACTTCGACGGCCTGTGACACTAGAGAGGACCAGAGTCTTGGGTTGCGAGCGATAACCTTGTCCCTTCCCCTAGAGGTAGTGCCGCTGTTCATCGGTACAGGCGGATCGAACATTAAATTGTACCAAGAATGGCCAGGTATCTCTACTGTGGAGGTGAAGGAGCAGGAGGTGACAATAAGCGGCCTAGTCGGCGCTGTGCAAACTGTGAGTGAGCAAATCCAGCTGTACCTGGAGCAGCACCACGTAGGAAGACTGGTCGTTCCCCCGCGTCTGCTTCCGTTATTGATAGGCAAAAAGGGAGTGACTCTCGACAAGTTTCGCAGAATGCGGGGCATCAAGAAAATCGATGTGAGCGGGAGGTGGCTTGTCCACAGATGCAGCAGGGTCACGTCGTGGTACTTATCGGTGGCCGCGAAGCCGTTGCCGCGGCGAAGAAAAAGTTAAAGGCCGTCTTACGGAGCCGCTCCACTTACACAGAACGATACATATTTTTGCCGGCGACTGTACTGTCATGCGTGCCGAACCTACTCCTCTTTGCGGCGAAGATTTCCAGTGAAGACGAAGACTTTGCAGTTTGCAAGGCTGTTGGCAAGGGAACACAGGCTCTGTATGTAAGCGGGGAGGCCTCGGGGGTGAAACGTATGACTCGTTGGATTTTTACAACGCTTCGTAAGATGGTGGGCATGGACGAAGTGAAGTGTGTGGAGTTTGCGGCGAAGAGACATCTAGCAGACGCCGTTGCGACTGTGGTCGGTGACATGCCTGGAATAAGATCGGCAGAATTCCACGAGGGCATCGACGGGCAAGAAAGTTTCATCAGTATCAAGGCCCCATGTATCGTGGCGGACAGCCTTGTACTGTGGGCGTACTGGTGTGATGCTATGTTATCTAACGAAGCCTAGACCATATCGCTGACATCTCAACGTTAGGATACAAAGAATTAACGAATACTGACCAATGCTGACTAAAGTTTCGCCAAGTGCGACTGAGACTTGCTCTCGCCTTGAGAGTTTAGTCAGGCTATTCATCTCGCGCACACTTTTCGAGCGGCACATGCCGGCTGACAGAGGAATTCTCGTCAGCTTGGTTCGCCCCGACATGCGGATTCAGCCAGCGAGGTTTCACTTGAACCCGACCCTTGAGTCGTGGTGCCTTCGGAGCACCACGCATCCGCTTTTTCTGGTGCAATTCCTCGAGATTCAGTTCACTGTCCTTTATTCCCACAGACATCAGGAGTTCGCGCACTGGTTTCCCTATCTACAGAACCGTGACGATATCGACCTGTTCCTTGGCCTACGCCACATGAACTCGCGGGGCGTGTGTCAATCTGCCCTTCTGAGGTTCGGCACTCCGGGCTACGTGGATTTGTTCGAGAGCGTCCTGTCTGTGATTCGGTATATGCCCAGGGCCTCTGACGATCTTCACCGAACCCGTGCCACCGCCGTACACGAAGCACGGCAAGATACGACCATCAAACGGAGCGTTCGGAGGAAAGTTGCCGACATGAAAGTGCAGGGGTCAGCGACAGTGGAGACATATGAACGTTTCCACAGCGACTTGGAAGACCGGGCATGTGGTCTTGTTCCTGTCGAACGGGTTGAACTTAATGAATCTGGAGAGATTTCTATCGAGTTGAGTGCCGCCAAGGAAGGAGCGGCGAAGTCAAAGATCGCGAAGCCGAAAGCAGAGATGACAGAAACGGCAAAGTCTAAGACTGCAAAGCCGAAAGCAGCCAAAACGAGGAAACCTAAAGCTTCTAAGTTGACCACCAGTACTTCTAGAGCAAGTACGTTACCCCCCTCCCCGGTGAAACCAACTGAACAGACGATAGGTAGAGGCACCTCCCGGTTGACCAACGACTTGAGTTCACAGAGCCGCTCGTTCAAAGAGATTCCACGAAAGCCGTCGTCGGTGTCAGTGGCGTCTCTCTCCCCTGGAAGTACGACCACCAGCCAGCCGCGATTCCATCCTGGACGGGCTTTGCCGTCAGACAAACGACATCATCAGCGCACCGACTACCTTTGCTGCGGCTGCAGATGCTCTACGTGCATTGCCAGCAGCGACCGCGACAGGTCGATACGCGTACTCTCCGATCTGGACGACGAAAACAACTGGAAGTATCATCATCGTCAGGCCGTCGTGGGACATCTCCAACACGTAGGCGGTGCACTCGACCGGATCAAGGAACTTCTCCTGGATCAGTCCGTTTCGAGCTCCCTACCCTCCGACTGCCTCCGCAACTACCAGGTTTTCCAGAACCCAGGCCTGTCCGATCGGCCTCGTATGATGGTGGACCGAGCCACGTCCATGCGTCGGCCATGTCCCACTCAGGTACAGCCATCAACGTCCACCTGTAGCCTCCGCCTGCACGCTGATCATGACGACACGTCGCTCGACTCCCTTAGGGTATTGGGATTCCCGCGGATGAACAGCTCCGTTGAAGTTTATCGGACAGGGGCTCAATTATCGGAGATCGACTACATTGGCGCCCGTTTCTACAGTGGAGGGCGCCAAACTGAGGAAACAGCGCAGGTCGACACGCGTGGAGTGAACTCGTCCTGCAGTGACGTCTTCGTGGCAGATTATCCAGTCGACCACCCTAACGAGATTTACTACAACAACGAGGCCACACCTAGCGTTCCTGAATACGTGGATCACCTCCTCTACGGCATTGACGAACACGAGGTAGCTCAGTGGTGTCCGGCGCCAAGACACAACAAATCCGTCAGCTTCAAGGAGCCTTCTGCTGCGACCTCCAATACCTCCACGTCTGGTGACACAAGCATTTCGTCGACCCACGAGGCGATCTGGGACGTCTCGACTCTGCCCACGCTGGAGACGTCAAGGATATCGCTGAACCCGCACTCTGGCATCATCCTCTGCTTCAAGTCCTCCGGTCGCAAGTCGATTCTTAAAAGGCCTGGGCACTCCACCGATCGCCCTACGCAGAGCGTGAGAACGAAACTGCCATTGAAGAAATCATTGAAGGAGACTCTGAATAATAAGGGATGGAGATCTCCAAGAAGTTACGATGCCTCCGTACAGAATGCCTCCTTCCAAAGTAACCCCTCCAACAGCACGTCGTCTGATATCCAAGCGCAACCATCAGTCGAAGACGGCGACTTCTTCGCCAAGGCGGCAGTTCAGGCTACCTGGGACGTGGAGTCTTCGAATTCGAAAAGGACAGACACCCTCGCCTCGGAGTATAAGGCTCACACTGACTCTTTTTTTAACTGGGGCGTTGGTCGTCGAGCTTTGGAATCCAACCGATGGGATTGCTCTGATTCCAACCCCGTAATCGAGTGAGGTGTCTGAAGAACCGGCATACAGCTCTTCGGGGTCAAACACCATGGATATCAGCGACTTAGAGAAGCAATTGCGGTTCGCAGAGATTAAAAAAACACTCACGAACGGTGAGGTCGCAATGAATTGCCGACGCAGAACGCCTCCACCAGCGAAGCCTGGAGCTCCCAAGGCCCTGCGTCAACTCCGCCGTCCGATCCGAGCATATGAGCGCCATGGTGAGCGAGATGAAGCATTTCACCCAGTTGAGTAGGACTCTCACAGCGCAAAGGGAGGCGTCAGCCACTGCGTCCGACAGTCGATGGTGCCGCCGAGACGGCCAGAAAGCCGAAGCAGGCAGGCTGTTCCAGAGCCTGGAGTCCCCAACGCATCATTGCTCGACATTTAAAAACAACACGTATGCGTGACTCAACCGTAATTGGCCTTATTAACACCATGCTGTGTGGCAGGAAGGGGCTGATGGAGCTGGCAAAGGTGGGCCGGGACGTGAGTGCCGTGGGCTGCGATAGTAGATTCGCGCTGTTCTGGAAGCCTACGACGAGAAGTGGGCTGAGTTGCGATCATACAATCGAGCCAATCTGCACATCTTAGAGCGGGAGGAGGGGCGAAAAACAGACCGGAGGTATGCGGTGGGTGACTTGGAGTGTCTGCCACACAGACGGCTCTGGAGTCCATGGACCTAAAACACTTTTACGACTCTCGGGGCAAAATTGAATGTGACTTGGAGTGTCTGCTGAAGAAAATGCACCGACTTAAACAGCACTTGGCAGACCTGAATGGACACCACGACGCCCGTAGTGATCGTGCAGGCTTAGTGGGTCTCAAGAAGGATGTCGAAGTACGGTACAAGCGAGGCAAAGCATTTTATAAGTGCGGCGTCAGCAGCGACAGCACTGAAAACGAAACCCTCAAGGTTGCGGACTCCAATGCACAGTGGATAGCTCATTACATTCGGAAGATGCACCAGCAACTCGATGGGTTCGAGGGCGAAATCGAGTCGGTGAAAACAGTGAGCCTGCCTTTGCTAGCCATATCAGTCCGCTGACCCGAAATCTCGAGACAGGACGGACCAGCTCCAGGCCTTCAAGGAGTTGCACCACGAACACATTCGCAGGCTAGAATCGCTGCTACGCGTACTACGAAACAGGACGGGCTCAGTATCTGCTACAGCCCTGGAGGAGCTCAAGGACGCACTGCGGCCCTATGTGGAGGAGAACGAGTCGCTGTGCTGCGTTGTGACCGACGAGGTGTATTCAGATGTACTGGGCGATCAGGAGGCTGATCCGCCATGCTTGGGGTCACACGCGGAACCTGCGACTGTGAAGCCCCTCTCGCACCTGACAAGGGTGGAGGCTCGTAGCGCGGAGGCGAGGCCACGTATGGGACCAGGGAGCCAGGATGGCACGCCTTCTACGGCTACCTCGCATGCCAGTCCCCCCCCTACCAAACACAAACCAAAACGAGATTCAGGCATTCTCTGGTCCACCTTTACAAAGTCCGAGCTGGCCGACTTCAAGGACCCAGAGGCGGTGGCGGAGTCCACCGCAGTCGAGTCCAGCGGAAACGACGGAGAGGACAAACGCGAGCGTGTTCTCCATGGGCAGATGGATGTCGTGGGGGTGAACTGGCAGCCACGACCTGGTAGCGCCCATCAGGTAGCAGTGCGCTCCGGAGAGTCGGTGGTCGTTTATAAGTGCGTGTCAGGGTGGTCGTACGGGCTACTGGCGGACGGCCGAACGGGCTGGTTCCCTGAGTATTGTGCCAAGTCTAGGGATGGAGGCCCTGACTTGCTTCGCGAGCTTGAGGGAGAGCCGGACATCGCTGCTCCCACTAGACCACCAAAACCCCACGAACCCCACGTCAACAGCTACTGGACCTTTCCCCCACAGTCTCGGCCGCTGCAGCTTCACAGGGAGGATAGCGAGGCCGCTTGCCGGAAGGAGGGGTTGATGTTGACTTCAGAGGAGGGCTGGTTATCTGACTACATGGCTGACAATCTGGATGCATTCCGGCTCGACGAACCGGCCACATTGGAGTCTCAAGACGCCAATGACCTCCTAATCTTCACATGGAGCAGCATTCTGGCCAAAGAGACATCCCCCACCGTAGGCGGCTTCGGCGTCCCCACACAGACGCTGGCCTCAGTCGAGGACGTCGTCAGGCGCGCCCTCCTCCGTTGCCAATCGGAATCCGCAGGTGGCGCGATGGTCACGTTCTTGAGGCGAGCACAGGGGATGGTTGAAGGGTTTCGGCTGTAAAAGGCGCGATTCATTGTTGACAGGCAACTTAATCAGTCAGGTTTAGTTTTCGTGGTTCGTCAGTTTACCATTGTGGCCAGTGAACCCTACACACAGACATTGAACAGTGTAAATGAGGGTCCACAATTCCTTAATTCCCCTCTTAGATGATGTCGTTGCGCGTAGTAGGCGCGACTGTGTCTTTCGTCAGCGCCGTCGCTGGCTGTTATGGACCCAGCCTATTACGTCGCGTAATGGCACCAAGAAAAGACTCAGCATGCTGTTCCAACAGAGAGCGCTGCATGGGTGAAACGGGATGTCTGGCGTTGGAGGAGTCTTTTCCTGTGCAATTGTCAGCCGCTTTCGCCGGCGGTGTATGTTTAACTGTTGGAGTCAACGCCATCATCGAGACTGTGGCATCTGGTCCTGAGAACGCGACCGTGCTCGGACTTGTGGTAACACTGACAGTAATACTGCTTATAGGTTTGGAGGCGGTAAGTGATGCTGCCCGCGAGGCCTTCGCGAAGAAAGCAAACGCCGAGGAGGACTGGAGCCACCCATATTCGTACCAGCAAGAGTGAGCCGACAGGGCCCCAGCAATCAGCTTTCCGAACGACTACTGCCACGCGGCCCAGGTGGTCAGTCTCACGAACCCTGTGTGCTTCCCCGAAGCCCAGAGCAAGCCGCTGCTTTCACGAGCCGACAGTACGGAGGCTCACATGCATTTCCACCGACATTCAAACGACGCTAAGAGCGTGAAGGAGATGGTGGTGGCGCTTTTTCTGTTCACCCTCTTTTCTGTCCATAGGTGAAGCAAGGCATATTGCGGAATGCAGCCTCTTAGAGGGATTCGGAATTGGATCTGCACTGCAACTCAGCGTCCAGAGACAATTGGTGTTTGGGGTGGTTTGCCACAAGTTCCTCGGCGCCTTTGCGCTTGGGCACTCACTTCAGCTTGGTCGCTTCACCACACGATCCTTTCTGGTCTTCGTTATGATATTCGCGTCCATGACACCGCTTGGAATTTTGGTGGGCTGGCAGCTAGAAGGGCGAAACACGCTCTCCAACTGCCTGACAGCGGCAGCTGGTGGCTCATTCATCTTTGTCTCCCTTCATGAGCTCCTGTTCAAAGTTCTTGAAGGCCCAAATACGTTCGGTTCGCGCCTGCTTCTCATGTCGATGGCATGCTCAGGGGTAATCTTGATTTGGATGACGGAGAGCTGAACGATGCTTGCAGGCCCGCTGCAGTCGCACCCCAACGTCTAAAGTGACAACTGCAAAGCCAGAAATCGCCGCCTCCAGTGTCACGAGCTTAGGTGATGATAGGAATCATATGCAGGCAAAGCATCAAGACATTCCATCTTGTGAGATTCATCAGCGAAAACAGATGCCTGCCGAAAACCGAACCACAAGTCGCCGGCTCCATCACGTCTCTAAAGAAATCTTACGCATTTGATACACTGAGGGGCAGCATCCGTACCACACTCGGCAACGTACTCTCCTGCATCTTAGAATGCAACAGCCATCAGAACAATTGGTCACGATCCATTTTGGTGTCTCCCTTCATGAGCTCCTGCTCAGGGGTAATCTTGATTTGGATGACAGAGAGCTGACTCTTGTTTACGTGCCCGGCGCAGTCGCGCCGCAACGTGTAAACATGTGAAAACTGTCGCGCCAGAAATCGCCGCCGAGAGCACCACGACCTTCGTGACTCGCCACGTGATGATAGGAATCATGTGCAGGCTATAAAACATCAAGACATCCCATCTTGTGAAATTCATCAGCGAAAACAGATGCCTGCCGAAAAACTGAACGACAACTAGTCGGCTCCAGGCCCGAGCCAGCGGGCACATCTCCAAAGAATTCTTACACATTTGATATACTGAGCCTGGCAGCATCCGTACCAGTAAGTCGTGGGCAGCCTCGTCCCGTTGGTACGGCAATCGTATGAAATACCCACACTCGGCAACGTACTCTCTGGCTGCAAGGCTGTGTGTGAGGCCTGAGCACTCTCACCCTCCGGTTTCAAGAACGTACTTTATCTCGTTGTCGATCGTACCGTTACATTTCGCATCCCGTCTAGACAGCGACATTATCTTTCTTGCCTTGTTTTGTTTACCGTAACCACCAGAGCGTACATCAAAGAACGGCCGAGGGAAGAGCCTGTGGAAGGTCAACTGGGCCTCTCCGAGCACGCCTCTGAGTCCACTGTATGTAGAAGTTGCAGTAATATTCGATAACTGCACTCTTAGAATAAAAGGCATGTTGATCAGGACGTCTGCTTGGGCGAAGTCGGGTTTAAAGAAGGGTAGTAAAGCGGAAGTCCATCCCTCTTTGGTGAGAGCGATGTTACCGTCTAGTGGGAGCAAAATATCGGCGCCAGCGGCAATCATCAGTTCAATCATATGGTTGCGACCGCGGTTCTGGTTGGTCATGTACAGCACCGGTCTCGAAACGCCAGACCACCGAACCCAGGACAGGCCAGGTACATTCTGCTTGTGTCTCACATATCTTCCTACGTCAAAGCTAAGAGTGGACGGTCCAGGTTTCCCTTTAAGGATCGCCTCGTCCAAAGGCAGTCGGTCAAACATTGCGTTACGTCTCGTGAATTCATTCACCAGCATGCGTTCTGTGGTCGCGTTGAGCACCATATTGATGAGGTTCAAATTGAGAAGCTGCACTGGCCGCTCTGTGCCTCCGAGCGGCAGATTGTATAATCCGTCTGGCAGCATATCTGAGATCCTTGGCAAGTTTAACTCGTACTGATCTAGTCCTTGGAACGGAAACGCCACGTTACCGAACAGCCGACCTACGATTACCAGCGGGATTTCACGATTGGTACTTTGGAAGGCTAGAGGGATCGTGGTGTTCAGGGGTACGTTTACCGCCGGTCCAGAGCCGGACACCCAGATGCTAGGCTCGGGGATTATTTGAACCTCCGAGGAAACGACTTCTATTGGCGCCCACGCGGCTTGCACGTCCCTCCAGGTGACAGGAACGAGGAGGAAACTTACGCATCCAATCAGCGCTGTTAGCGTCAGCAACAGAGAGCGTTCCAGCCGCATGCTCGGAAAAATGCTAAGAAATCTGTAAATGCTTTCTTGTCCACCCTTCATATTTTGGCATTCTCATCGTGTCCACATTTTTCTCATTTACCACCCTTTGCTGCTTCTCAATGAATATTTGACATTCTCATTTCGCACCCGCTGCTTCTTTGAAATGCACATTTCATTTCCCACTTCTAGAGTTCCTCTCTTTGCTGCATACCTCGTGAAGTTGAATCTTCGAAGTCCTGGGATATGTCTTCGAGAATGTTGTGGTCTGTGTGTTGGGTGCGGCCCAGGGTCCGTTTGGAAATGAACGTCACGAGACGCGACATCAGCTTACGGTCCTCCACCAGCACTTCGAGCTCTATCAGGCGATCCTTCAGCGCGTCACCCTCCAGCGTAATTAGCGCTTCATGCACGTTCATTACGTGTTCAGTGCGCCTTCCTGGCAAAGTAACCACGTGTTCGACAGCATGGTCGACGGCCTTTTGCACTCCGAATTGCTTCCATGAGGACCAGCTCGTGGGATCCAATCCCATCTCGACGAACAGCGCTTCAAACGTCAACCCGAAGAAAACTGGATGGATTTGGGGCGGGAAACTCACCTCTTGCGTTACCAGTTCCCGCTGCAGTCCCAGCTACAGTCCCAGCTGCAGTACCAGCTGCAGTCCCAGCTGCAGTCCCAGCTACAGTCCCAGCTACAGTCCCAGCTGCAGTACCAGCTGCAGTCCCAGCGGCGAACCCGGCGCTGTCCGCAACCGGCGCCACTGGGGTGTTGCCCGGAAGAAGTGAGTTGCGCACCTTGTACGTCGGCGCTCTCGTAACTTTAAAGGACTGGGTGGGTTCACGCCTTGATTTAAACATCCACATGGCGCCGCCGGCGACTCCGCCGAGCACCGCTGCGCCACCTACAATTGCCGCAACCGTCCTATAGGCCACAGGTGTCGTGCACCCCCGTCCGGAGACAACGGTAGAGTCGTACCAAGCAGTGTGAGGGTCCCGTAGCAAGCGGCAGGTAAACGATTCGATGTTGAATTCGAAATGCGTACAGTGGCGTCTCTCGTGGCAGTAGGTCATGCATGACAAGACACCATCTGCATCAAGCACAAGCAACTGGTCGCCATCCAGTGCCGTCAGAGGTTTCACACATAGGGTGCTGATTACGGTGGTTTCCCCAGCGCGCGTGAATCCGATTTGCGACGGCAGAGAAGTCGCTGACACATTGGCACCAGTGCTGGTCTGGTAGCCCGTGGATGCCGTGTATGTCTCCGTGATGGTAATAGGAGCATCCCAGATGGGGGGCCAGACGATGGGTCTGGTTTTTGTTTGAGTGGTGTCCGAATCAATGGGTTCCGTCGTGTAAGTCCCAGGCATGGTGATGGGAGTATCCCAGACGGGGGTGGGTCTCTCAGGAATGGTAATAGGAGTATCCCAGAAGACGGGTCTGGTTTTCATTGGAGTAGTGTCCATATCAGCCTCAGAGATGGAAATGGGAGTAGGCAACGTGGGGACTGCAGGCATCGCAATCGAGGCATCAGGCAAACTTGAAGTAGTAGATATAGCTTTAGCTGAGTGCGCTACCGAGGACGCCTCAGTCGTCTCGTTCTGGGACGTGGGGACTGTAGGCATCGCAACCGAGGACGCCTCAGTCGTCTCGTTCTGGGACGTGGGGACTGAGCGAAACGGCTGTGTCCAATCAAGCGGGAAGCCCACGAACAAAGTCGACGTCGTCACAAGGTCCCCGTCCCATTCAAAGGGAAAACCGCCAGTACTGTCAAAGAAGTTCTCGGTGGATCTGAGTCAGTCACCCAGCAATAACGCACCCCAAACGAGAAAGAGCAAGAATCGTTATTAAAAGCATTAGAATTGCTTTTTCAGAAAGCAATAAAAATGCTTTTAGGAAAGTTTGTCATTCTTGTACGTAATAGAATAGTCACTTCCTTGAACGCTTTCAGTTTCACTTCGTTGGCTAATCAAATACTTAAAATTCAGTCGCATAAAGTCGCATCATTTAACCCAAGTGGAACATTTCTCGGGGTCGCACGCGTCATGATGTGCGCCGCAAAACTTGGTGGTAAAGAAGCAGTCAATGGCGCAGGTGTCGAAGGCAGCCGTCTGATAAGTCGCCCTCGAGGAGGTCCACGCGCTCTGACGGCTGGCGGAGGCAATGTGATCGGCAGTGATATCCACCCTTCCGGGAAGGCTCGCGTAGGAGTCGATGTTACCGTTTCCCAGCCCAGTACGAATGGCGCCTGAAATCTCAGTGCAAGATCTCTGGGATTGGCAGATGAAGTTGCCCGCCATTGACGGCGCGACGTTGACAGACCTTACGTTCATGTCGCGCGCTAGACCTCCAGTGAACGCCCCGTCACCGACGCGAGGGCTATTAATCATAACAAGGTCCACCCGAACCCCGCTAAGACCTGCTTCGCGAAACGCGTCTGCCAAACGCCTGGCAACTGCTGCGGCGGAAGGGCCTCCCCAAAGCCCCTTTCCCGCAATTATCACACGCGGCACCACCGCAGCGTCCACGATTCCGAAGTCGAAGTCCTTGAACTGCTGTACCAGGAGGGTGTTAAGGTCCGGCGAGAGGCTGTTGGAGACCGCAGCTCCGCCCGCGTGAACACTGCCTTCCACAGTATTCAGCAGCTTCCACGATAGCTGCGTAGAGTCACGGAGGTAACCTTCGAAGTTATTCTGCGCGTCGGGGAAGACGACCAGGAAGTTGGTGTCGTCCTTCTTGAAGACCGACGTCAAGTGCAGAGGACTTTGGTGAGAGGGATGCTCGTAGAAGTAGTTGCGAACAGTCTTCCAACCCGACATAGCGTCCTCCAAGAAGGAACTGTACACGCCAGGCGCGCAGTGGTACTCCCAGTCTCTGTAGAACATCACCTTATCGATGGCCGCGTTGAGCCAGTAGTAAGTGCGGCCTTCGGATACTGCGATGTCATCCGGAATCACTGCTGGACTACCTGCAAAGTAGGACATGTCGTAAAGCTCCAGATCGAAAGGCGACACCCCCGCTGTGCTGGGCGCCGCACATAGCTCCTCCACCACGAGACCGAAATCACCACTGGGGCCTGGGTGGGAACTGCAGTAAGCAGTAGGCACCCTGTGCTCCAAGCAGCCCGCTGCTTCCACCAGCCCTCTGGTCTTGTGGCAGTTGGCCTTGTCCAGTACGGTCGCAGAGCAGTCACAGACACCCTTGGCAAAGGACCACTCTCTCCCACCCTTCTGGTTGAACAAGGCATCCCTAACTGCACAATCAGAATAGTCCGACTCCGAAGACGAGGGACTGTTCTTGATCTGGAAGGCGAGCGTCTTCTCGTTCGCGTTCTCCAACTCGGCGTAGTCCTTGAGGCCCACTAGCGACTGCAAGCCCGTGAATGCTCTGTAAACGGGGTTAGACTCCATGGTGAAGGGCGCCTTCACGCCACAGCCAGCGATGAAGGGTGCCACGGGTTGCTCTATGATGAGGTTCGTCAACACGTTGCGCACTCCATCATTGGTCTTATACGGCAGTCTGGCAGCAGTCGCTGCGGCGGCTAGCAGAAAGGGGTGCATTGTTAAAATTTAGGCGGTTTTTATCAAGCATACCCCACCACATTCAGCACAGGAATATGAGTCATGGTTGTGACTGTGGTTGTCTGGAGGACTTGGTACCAGCCATACACCGGCTGGATGTAATATCCCCACTGAAATGCTAGGGAGGGCCAGCGGTACCTAACTTGAGGCAACCGTAGGATCATATATCCATATTTCGCTCAGAACACCCAAGCGCCTAACAGCTTGGCGCAGAGTCAACCTTAACGGCTTTATTAGCCATTATGACACTTGAGGACCTAGGAGTCTTCCCCGATCTCCATAGTACTTTTCGCCTTTACGACGAGCTTTACTTTGAGGGGGCACTTAAAGGTGTCGAGGTTCGGTGGTCCCAGCGGATGACCCTGTGCGCTGGTATCTGTGTTTGCGAATCTGGCGGCTATTGCAGCGTACGGCTGTCCGAGCCGCTTCTAAAATTCCGTTCGCCCAGAGAGGTGCGGGAGACCCTACTCCACGAGATGATCCATGCTTTCTTGTTTGTACGAAAGGGCAATACGGACCGGACCGCACACGGACCCGAATTTCTGAAACACATGCACAGAATCAACAAGGAGACGGGTCTCAGACTGTGTGTGTACCACTCATTCCACGAGGAGGTGGACTACAATAGGAAGCACGTCTGGAGATGCAACGGGCCGTGTCGAGAGCGCGGCCCCAGATTCGGATGGCTGAAACGAGCAGTCAACAGGTCTCCAGGGCCGCAGGATCCGTGGTGGCAGGGCCACAAGTGGTCTTGCGGCGGAGAGTATGTCAAAGTCTCCGAGCCTGCAAGGCCGAAAAGTGCCTCTAAAGTGAGGCCCATGAATGTCGACGCACCTGTAAGACCCAAAAGTGCCTCCAAAGTTAACCCTAGCATTCGTAAGAGCCCCACACAGGGAACCACTCTTGACTCGTTAATCCGAAGGGGCCAGCCTCGACGACCACGTATACCGGAGCACGTTCTGCTGAGGTACGAACGTTTAGGCAGAACGGCTGAAGCTTCGACTGTGAATGAACAATGAATGAGTCAACGGTCGAGAGCGATCCGTGTGCACTCAACGGTCACTGTGTACAGGTAGGTGCACTAATGGCCGACACTCTAACTCCAGCACAGCTAGACGAGTTGTGGACGTACAGCCCAGACCAGTGGCATCCAGATGCGCAGGTCGCCTTGCATCATTTGATATTTCCGAGTCGCTTCACTGAGGACGGTGAGGAAGAGCCGCTGGCCTTCACTGGTCTGGCCTGGTGCAGCATTGATGGATACTACGGCGGTTGCTACGGTTTTCAGCACTGGGTGCCATTCTACGCCTTCATTCCGCTATGCAACGTACACGGTGACCCAAACGGCGACGCGGCTCGCCTTGTAATGGCTTCGGGCGACATCGATGTTGCGGAGGGCGGGTGGACCTTTCTTTGGAACGAGACCGGCTGGAGGTTCGTAAGGTCCATTGCGGATGACGAGGGGCCGTTAAATTTCTTTCTTGGCCCCGCGGACCAAAAAAATCGGCGGGCTTTGCTGATGGTCTGGTCGACTGCTGACCGTATCTGGCTGGGTCTACTGCACGAAGACTACAACCGTGAGCACGCTGCAGGCCGCGTTGCACAGGCCGTCGAGCGGTTCCGCGTCGCCCTACGGGAGGCAGACTCCGAGGAGGCAGAGGACTACCAGTGGTTCTTTTGGGAGCCGATGAAGTACTCCAGCGATGTGGCTGAACTTTACTACATGGGCCTCGGCTCCGGTGAGAGCTACCTTGAAGAGGAGGAGCCGTATGCGGAAGAAGATTATGCCTCAGAGGGTTGGGGAAACATTTGATCTGGGACACAACTGGGAAGTTCAACATGTGGAGGTCTCCTTCGAGAGTCTCAGTAGTAGTTGCATGGGTCCAAGTTTTGAGTAGGGCGCTTGAGTCGTAATTCGATTTCGGGACCGCGCAGCAGCAGCGTGCTCGTTTTAACTTCGACGCAGTTGATGCCAGGGCCTTTGGACGCGATCAACTGTTCTACGCGTCTGAAGTCGGGCAGTGCCTGGCGTCTCGAAGTGGTGAACGGTGACACTCGTATGATGTGACTCCGAGGTGAAGTCGTATCGACGAGAGCCAGGTCGGCTGAGATGGCGTTATCGACCATAACGTGAAGGGAAAACTCTCCGTCAACAACCTGTTGCAGGATGAACACAGGTGGCGAGGCAACGCACTGTTCCGGCAAAGGCCAGGGCGTTCGGGCAGGTCCCACGGCGACACCCGTTAACTCCCACATCCCCTCGAAACTTGTGTTAAACTCGGGCACGTTCCGATGGACGTCCTCTGGTAATGTGGGCGTTGCACTGATGGTCACCGTGGCACTTCCTGCGACATGTAGGCAGGGCACAAGCTGCTCATCTTCCAGCACTTTCACTTTGAATGCGGTGCCTAAACATCTACCGTTGATGAAGAACACGACAGTAGCTTCAGGGCCCTCTCGCGTTACAAGGACACCAACCACGTCGGTTGGCCTTGGAGTGGGTCCGTAGTGAGGGAGCAGTTGCTGGGAACCATTTGAGAGGTTGCCGTTGTAGAACATCCCCTTGGTGAGCCTCCCAAATTCGTGAGGTTCCACCACACCGATGTCAACGAGTCCCTCGCTGCGATCGATGGTGGCCTCGAAGTAGAGGTCAGTGGGAGGGATCTCAGTCACCACACGTGCGTTCACAGGGACCCCGAGCCTCCCTGCGCGCAAGTTTACGGTCGGTCCTTCTGCGACGACGACCGAGTCGCAGGACTGATCTCCAACCCAATGCAGCTCCACGTTAGCCAGTGGGTTAGCCTTGCATAGCAGCGCCGGTGCGAGCAGCTGCCTGCGTCGAGAGTCGAAACCAACGCGCATCTTTCGGATAAAACACGAATGTGACAATAGTTCAGACTACACGTTGAACATGAGCTTAGGTGGTCAACTGAGCATCTTTTGGAACCCCTGAACGATTTTTGAGACCGCCTGCTCAGACTCACGCTTCCGATCGGACTCCCTCTTTCTGGGGAACACGAGGTCGTCCGTCTCGTGCTGCCGCCGCCGCTTGTTGGCCTGCATGGCCTCAATCACCCGCGAGCACTCGGACACGAACACACCAGTGCTTTCTCGTGCGTGTGGTTCGGAAGAATGGCGGTTCTCATCCGTCCGATTACTCATTGCTGAAATCCTGCGGCTGCGGCGAACATTTGCAAATCGACCATCTTCGCGAATGATTTCCGTGGCCGGCTGGGGGGTGGGGCTGGGTAAGTCGAGCGCGGTAGGCTCAGTACGCACCTGTCTGGGAGATGACTTGTCTGACTGGTCTCGCGGAGACATGCCTCGAGAATCCAACACACTCTCGGTGACCATTACGTTCTTAATGTTAAGGCAACCGAACGAGTGAGCCCCTCTTGGAGCACGCGGAGAGCTTTCGACTCTAACCACTCCCATTGTACACCTTCTTTGTGGCATTATCTCCTCGACAGTCTCTTCTGACCTAGGGGAGTTGAAGTGGGAGGGTACGGCCATGCCTCGCATCTCAAAGTCCTCACGCGACCAGTCGTCAGCCTCTGCGCGAACCACTGTGCATCTTAAACGGGATGAATCCAGAGGCTCCGAGGAAACGACGGCCTTTCCGTGGTCTGTGAGCACTGACCTGAATGTTGAAGGTAACCGGCCACAGAGTGGATAGTCTTCGAAGTCCAGCGCCTCGCAGTCAAAGTAGTACTGCTGTCGGTCCGCGCTGACTTTCAGTTTGACTGGCTCTGGCTTCACAGAACCGAAAATATTGCCCATTGAAATGACAAATAAGAATTGAACAAGGGGGGCATCGAATCCAGACGAATCCTTTCACAGTTAATAACGATTTCTATGTCAGACCTTGGTCTTTCCAAGAAGGAAATCGACGAGGCCGTCAACCTTGAGAAGCTCTACAGTCTGGTGGCAAAGACAAGGAGTTGTCAAAAGTGTGGCAGTTCTGTGAGCCGCGAAACTGTCGAGTATTACTCAGCCAGTAACGCACGTGAATACCGAGGCCTGCCTGCTTGTCTGTCGCCGGTGTGGCGGAAAGAAGGTAAGACGTGCTGGCGACGACCTCCAACGTTTCACAGATCGGCGAAGAGCGAATTAAAGCCAAGGATATCGCGGCACTCGAAAAGAAGCAGGGCAGTCGACGCAGAGAACCTGAGGACTCGGATTCGGAGGAGTCAAGTACTACACACTCTGAGACACCGAAGCTGAAGAAAAAGAAATTGTCAGGGAAGAAAAGATATTCAGAAATACCTTCTACTATTCTATCTGAACAGAAGCGATTGTCACGAACCAGCATGGTGGATCCTTTTGATACGCCCCCTCAAGTACCCGGAATGGCTGGCCTAAGATCCCCTGCACCTCCCTACCAGTGGCCCCAAGCGCAACCGGGGCCCTGGCCGCAATGGCACCCTCAGCATCCCATGCTGTACTCGAACTACGGCCCACAATTTCCAACGTTCGACAGTCCATTTCAGCAGTACCGGCCGCCTCAAGCTCGACCCCTAAGACCGCGCCCAGGCCCCTCATTGAACCCTTTTGCACCGGCGACAACAAATTTTTTTACGCCACCTCAAAACAACACGCCTTGGTGGCGCTAAATTCGATTTCGTTTCGCTGGTTGGGCCCAGTCCACGTTGATGATGAGATTCTCGAATCCGAACCGCTGGAACTTCGCAATCGCTGCTGCGCCATGAGACCTCTGTCTATAAGTGACGAAGGCGAAGCCCTTGGACTGTCCGTAGTCATTCTTGGGAATAAACACCTTCTGCACCGGACCCACTGTGGACATCAGTTGATGCAGCTGCGCCTCCTCCACGTGCTCAGCCAGATTGGTTACGCGCACCGTGCTCTCCTCCCTATCAGCGAACCCGCGATCTCCAACTGTGATTTGCTTCGCGGACGAGGGCTTGTCCCCTTGAGTCAGGTCAGAGGGCTTGAGGTCTTCCTTCTCCAGTAGATTAAACAGTGACTCCAGCTTGTCAACCTTCTTGCCGAACAGGGAAACAGGCTCTTGCGTTTGGACTGTGAAACTCGAGAGCTCAGAGTCTAAGAGGCTAGCGGCAGCCACTTTCTCTCGAAATATCTCCACCTCGTTTGGTGCCAGCGCCGGACGACACTTCTCTTCGGCAGAGGCGAAGTCACGCTCCTCCACTCCGAACCCTGGCAGCTCTCGCCTACGTATCACTGCGGCAGAGACTTGTCTGGACCGCACTCGTCGCTCAAAGACCTCCTCTACTTTGAGTCTTAGCCCGTCAACGACTTCGATCCTCGTTCTGATCTCCGACGCAGCCATCGCTGAAATGCGAGAATTTCGGGGCCCTCCTAACTGATCTGTATGTATTGCCCAACTCACTTGCTCCATGCGCGTCTTACTCCGACTCTGACATCCCAAATTCAAGTCGAGGACGATGTCACATGCCTATTGGACTTGGCGGTGAGTAGAGGTGGAATGCCTCGATCTGACCTCAGGTTCGACTTGTCGTTGTACGATAGGAGTGATGTCGCCTCGGTCGAGGAGTTCGGCCCCATTCAACAGGCACTACCGAAGGCCCTTCATGCCCGATTCCTTCGAAAGGCATTGCGGCAGCCGCTGCCAACGACGAGATTCGGTTTCGCGACGAGCAGGTCGTGGATGGTGTACCACATCCTGCACGGACTGCAGCTGTTGGAGGGGGAAACGTGAGTGGCCGACATTTCACTTTCATACGAAATTATTCTGACTGCCTCCAGGGCACTACGCCGAGTGGACATTACGGGGATCCGCTCCTACCTCTTGTCCACACACCATCCCTCTGGCGGCATGTCTGCATCACCACCCTTTCCGCCACACGTGGCCTCCCAGGTATGATCAACTACCGCTTGGCGGCTAATCAACTTTTCCAGTACCCAAACGTGATGAGCTGTCTCATCTTGCAGGCCCCTGAATGCCTCGACCGCCGAGGGATCTTGTCCTTCCTTTCTTCAGTGAAGAACCCTTGCGGCTCTTTCCGAATGCAACCCGAAGGGGAGACCGATATGCGAGGCGCGTACAGCGCAATAGCCGCCGCGAAGATCTCTGGCGTGCTCACGAGCGGGCTCAAGAGAGGCCTACCGGAATACATATCCCGTTGTCAGGGTTTCGATGGCGGAGTAGGTGGAGTACCAGGTGCAGAGAGCCATGCGGGCTACACATACTGCGCTCTGGCGGCGCTGAAGCTAATGGATGTCCGGCCACAGACCTGCTTCAACATTGACACGCTTCTCCGATGGCTGCGAAGTTTGCAGGCAGGCATCGAAGGCGGGTTCAAAGGTCGCCCGAACAAACTTGTCGACTCCTGCTACTCATTTTGGGTAGGAGCCGCTTTCGCCCTGGTTCGCGAGGCCACCGGCGCAGATCACTGTCTGTTCGACGCCAAGGCATTAGAAAACTATGTGCTGTTTGCCTGCCAGCCAGCTGTTAACGACACGCCCCAAGAGTCCTCTGAGCTCGTTCCAGGCTTTCGAGATAAACCCGGCAAGAAGCCTGACGTCTACCATACTACTTACGCGCTCAGTGGGCTGGCGGTGGCCCAGCAAGAAAGCTGCACCGGTAGACATTTGGGATTGGCACCCGTCGATCCGAGTTTGAATGTCACCAGAGAGAGCTTGTCACAGTGGAGTCAGACCGTAGCCAGTTTTTGTGCCGCAAAAGGCCTCTCTCTGATTCACGAAGAGAAGACCGACGTCGATGTTGAGTCTATGTGGTTGGTGTAAAACCGGCAAACGACCCAAACCCCCCACCCCACCTTTGCAGCACCGTTTTCGTTTATACCCAATAATGTGGTCCACCTTCAGCCACGTCTTCCTGCCTTTTGGAGTGGTGCTGTCACTTCTCCTAGTTACCAATATTAGCTTCGTCGAGAGGGCTGCCGCGTATGTAAGTCGCCTAAAATTCAAGACGGGCAACGTTAGCTTTTCGCTGCCGTTCATCATCTTCGTCATTAGTGTGGTCGCATTCGTGGTGGAGTCGAAGCACCTGCATCGTAGGGAGTTCGGGCCCTCCGTCACAGGCCTCGCGTCATCTGCCCTGGAAAAGACAACACACAACAGTTTCAAAGCGAGTCTATTTCGGCACCAGCGTAACTGGTGGATCTCGGCTTTCACCATGTATGTCTGGCTGTAAGCAGAGCGGTTGAGCACACACAGAATCGTATGGCGACTGAGCCATATGAGAGTGAAGTCCAAGTGTGTCGTGGTCGACAAGACAGAGTGAGAAGCAACTAATCTGTTAAGAGTTTTATCCGAGTATCACTCGTGCGATCGACGCCTCACTAAACAAACACAACAGACATCCCAGCAGGTGTCGTCTCAGACGCTTAAATCGACGTGTCCTGTACACCAGCCGTTTGTAGCATGAAATGGTTATCAACAAGATGGCTAACGTGCCGTACCACCTGCCGAAGATAGTCTGGGGTGTGAACAACATTGGAGGCCGGGCGAACATGGCAAAGGTCACCATAGCGCATGATTTGATGTACCCGTCCATTAAGTCTTTGGACGTGAGGTCGATGGAGAGCAGCTGACATGTCGTAGGCGCTGATGCTGGCCGTCTGAGTAAGGCAGGCAGGTGAAGTGTTTCGTCATGGCCAACCGGAGCCTTGGTCGCGTCGGGGACATACGCGGGGCTCTCGGGGTCTGCTACACACCGCAGAAGTATGCCGAGCCTGGCGGGGTGCTTGGGCGGAAGCTTACATACTAGTCTCATAATTATTTGCGATATGAGAATTCAACCCGTCCGCTATGTGAGGCACC
>NW_027178962.1:0-2511 GCF_019968985.1 Porospora cf. gigantea B | reverse complement strand
CCCTGCTCGTACCAACTTTGGAACTTCTCTCCCCGCCGCAGGCGGAGCACACCCCCTAACTCAGCCGGCTCTCCTTAGGAACAGGACGCCCGAGCGACGGACCTCTCCGAGAATCTCCTCGGCTCTCCAGTACCTCACCCTCTCCCAAGGGAGAAAGGAGTATTACGGGTTAGTAGACACAGGATCCCAAATCAATCTGATCGATGTGGACTTGATGCCTACCCTTCGACACGATGAGGTGCTGCCCACGACGGGAAGGGCAACCGAGTTCCGGGGAAGCACCGGAGGTAACACGCCCATCTTGGGGTGGGCTGTTTTGACATTTTGCCTACCGACCGGGGAAGCCGTTACTACGCCATACGCTGTGGTTAGTCGGCCACCGGCTCAGTTGGTACTGGGTCTACCCTTCTTCTTTGAAGGGTACTTGTCCCATACGCCCGCCTCGAGGCTTCTTCGCTCCCCCGCCGGGACCATGCGCCTGACTCTGGCCCCCACGCAAGACACCATTCCCCCCCAGGGGGTGTCCAGGGAGTCGCGAGCACGGAGCCGGTCCCCACAGTCCTCCAGTCAACCTATCTGGCAGCCGGAGCCCAACGGGGGACTTTTTGTTGCTACCTCGTCACTGGAAAAAGAGGACTCGAAGACTCGACGTGAAAGGAATGCGAGGAACCGAGCTCTGAGACGTGCGATGGCCAAGGAAACTCCTAGGTCTCACACAGGTTCCCCCCTTTGGTCTCAGGCGAGACGAGCTGGGCGAAAGCGACAAAGGGAACCTGGTTGCTCGTTCCTGGCGGACCTTTTCCAGTGCTGTGATCCGATCCCAGAGCTCAGTCCCCGGTCCACGAACACACCCACGAGCGCCACATGGGTCTCCGCCTCTGCTCCCACCATTCCGTATCTACGGGCAGAAGCTCGTCGTACGCCATGCCCGGAACCTCCTTTCGGACCTCCGGAGCCGGCGGCGGATCAGAGCAGGAATAGGACGAGACCCCTGACGAGGGAACAACTGGAGCTGGAGGATCTTAGCAAGATGTTCTTCGCACCTGACTGGGAAGAGGGACCCCCCATGAGCTACACTATTTGGCTCTCCCCCGGTACGGCAGCCGAACCTTCCAAGGAGCCGGTTGATTCCACCAGGCCTCCACCATCATCCCCGACCCCGCGTGAAACTGGAGACAGTTCCCTGGCCTCGGGACCCTCCGCCCGCGACGAATCGCCTGAGCTCCACCTAGCCCTCGACACCCAAGACCTTCCAGTCTCGGCTCGCGAGAGCGGCGATGGCTCGAGGGGAACGCGGGAGGGAGTTCCGAGGCTGGCAGACAGCAACGCTTCGGAGAAGACAAAGAGCGTTCTCCCCCAGCTTTTAAGGAGATACGATGGACTCTGGAGGGGGGAGCGCCGGGGCTGCGCCCGGAGTACGAGTCATCGTATCTCCACTACCTCGGACCGGCCCATCGCCACGGCTCCCCGCGCTTTCCACCCCTTCATCGAGCCAAGCCTGAGGAGGTTTCTTCGCACCCTCCAGGACGCGGGCGTCATTGAGGATTCCACCTCCCCGCATGCCAGTGAATTAGGCCTCATCGAGAAAGAAGATGGAAGCTGGGAAGTCTACATAGACTATAGACATGTAAATAACGCTACGGTTCCTGACCCGTACCCCCTGCCGCACATCGGGGATCTCGTCCGCGAGGTTCACCGATCCCGCTACTTCGTAGCGTTGACCTTGCGTGCAGGTTACTGGCAAATTAGGATGGAACCGACTAGCGTTTTCTACACGGCTTTCCGGTGTATGGGAGGTTTATATCAGTTTACTGTTATGCCTCAAGGACTGCGCAATGCTCCGGCCACTCTCCAGCGGATGATGGATGGCCTCTTGAGAGATCTGAGGGACAAAGGAGTGCTGGTTCACCTTGACGAGTTATTAGTCCATGGGGCGACCGAAGTCGAGACACTGGCACGCCTGGAAGAGGTGTTCCGTCGGCTCTCTTCGGCCGGTTTAACCCTGGATCTCAGCAAGAGTGCCTTCTTCCCCACTTGTTGGAGTCACCATGGACGGGTTTATAAGGATGGCTTCCTCCTGCCCGACCCAAGACAGGTGCTGCGCCTCCAGGCTTGGAGAGTTCCCCGTACCTTGGTGGAACTGCGCAGTCTAGCAGGCCTCTTCGCTGACTACCAAGTCTTCATCAAGGACTACACCGCCATCATGGCTCCGTTGTATGCGCTCATACGCACCTCGGCCGCTTCGTCAAGAAGGACTCCCAGAACCACGAGACAACCTGAGCTTCCGGGTAGTCGACAAGGAAAGGATGTAGCCCCCTTCGCGGAGGCACTGACGGCCTTCCTGGAAAGGCACCCATGCGGCTTAGCCTCTGCCCCTGTCCCTGAAGACCTAGACGTGGCAACCTTCCTCGGGGAAATCAAAGGATCCGCGCGCGCGTTACCCGGCTGGCTCCGGCGGCGACGCGTCGTCGTGTTGGAAGACACCCTGGCCTCAGGGAAAACGGCTCTCGC
>NW_027178961.1:0-20482 GCF_019968985.1 Porospora cf. gigantea B | reverse complement strand
TCGATGCCGTCACAGACACAGGAAACACGCCAATGTCAGTGGCCTCTACGTCAGTGTCTGTACGAATGAAATCTGTCGTAGTGTGTGTAGTCGCAGTCCAAGTCTGTTCGGAAGTGGCTGTGCAGCTCGTCATGCTTGAGGAGCTCGTCATCCACATAGACTCCGAAGTACACCGTCTCTGATTCGTCATTTTTGAAGAAAATGACGAATCAATGGATTAACATGCAAATGTCAACATTGATGAGCAGTCTAGCTACGCCATCCTCGCCAGTTATGCCTGAAGTCAGTTATGCCTGAAGTCAGTTATGACTGATTGTCACAACTCGTTGAATGTTCAGCAGTGTCTGACCCAGAAAGCGATCTTGTCGGCAAAATCGGGCATTGCATGTCTGGCATCTATGTGAACGAGCCCAAGACTCAGGGGCAAGTTGTGCTGCACACAACCCTCGGCGACATCGACATACAGTTGTGGTCGACCGAGTGCCCACTCACGTGTCGCAGCTTTGTGCAGCTGTGTCTGGACGGGTACTACGACGGCTGCACGTTCCACCGGGTGCTGCCGGGGTTCATAGCGCAGACGGGAGACCCCACTGGCACGGGTGAAGGCGGAGAGTCTATCTACCAGGAGGGTCTGCCTGACGAGTTCCACTCGCGTCTGCAGTTCAGGTACCGCGGTTTGGTGGGTATGGCGAAGCGCGCTGAAGACCGCTGGTACGGGTCCCAGTTCTTCCTAACGCTGGACCGAGCAGATGCGCTAAACAGGCGCAACACGCTTTTTGGCCGTGTAACGCGTGAATCTGTGTACACCATTCTCGCGTTCAACGACATCAAGACAGACAGCGCTGACAGTCCAGTAGATATGCCACACATTCTGGAGGCCGAGGTTATCTGGAACCCTTTCAGGGACCTTCAGCCACGCGTGGACCGCCCACCCTCCGAGGCGGCCGCGGAGCCGCGCGATATGCGATCAGCCCTGGCCTGCCAGCGACGCCAGCTGCTCTCTTTCGAAGAGAGTGACGACGATGAGACCGACAGGCGGGTAAAAAGTGCGCACGAGCTGCTAATCGCTTCAACCACGCCGAGTCAGAGCGTCACGGAGGGCATCAAGGAGCAGCCAGTACAAGCGGCCGCGGCGGCTGTAGCGGAAGGCTGCAGCATGCAGGCGCTAAGGCAGCGTGAAGAGGAGCTGATGGAGACCCTGAAGACTCCTGACGTGCTGTCAGCAATGGGACAGAAAGAGCTGCGCCACAGGAAGAACGACGAGCGAGAAGATGACCTCAACCAGATGCGTCGTAAGACTCGCAGGCTGCACGTGGACCGCGAACAGATGCAGGTTAAGGACGCGGACCTGCTGTCGAGTCAGGAATGCCGGAGAAGGGTTTTATCGCACAGCGGACGTGACGAGGCGCGTGCAGAACAGGGAGCCCAGGTGCTCGCGCAGCTCACCGACTTCACGGCAAGGCTGCGGAAGGCTGCCGCGGAGGGAGCCACTGTGGGGGAGGATGGAGATTGGCTCGCCGGTGGACAACTGAGATTCGCGCCTGACAGCTCCACTGCGTATGGTATGGATGGGTCCAGGGACACTCTCACTGTGATAGATCCGTTGGCAGGGGACAGTGTGAGACTGCAAGAGGAGGTCCGTAGGAGACGGCTTGAGAACGACAGCAACAAAGGAAGCGATGGGGGCAGCCATCGCAGTCTGCGTCGTAGGAATGGTAATCGCTCCCATAGCCCTAAAAGACGCCGTCGGTCTCGGTCCCGTAGTCGATCCCGTAGCAGAAGACGACTTCAGTCTCGTGCTCGGAGTGAGGAAAGTGGGAGAGGCAGTCTGATGTCGGGAGGTTAAAGTGTTTTCAAAATAGTTGCGTCATCGACCCATAACTTTGCTCATGTCTTGGTTCTGCTTCTGTAGCCGCTGGTTAATGGTGACAGAACTCTCCTGTACACGGTTAAGCATTGAGTTCTGGTCGGAGATTGAGCTGTTCATCAGCTTGGCTCGATCGTGCATCTCGCCAAGCTGTTGCGAAAGCGTGTCTAGATCCTCGTCAAACTCGTTCATGTGCCGCAAAGGGCTGTGATTCGGAGTCTTCGGCACTGCTGGCTCCACTGCTGGTAGCGGGTTGGCTGGCTGGGTTTGTGCAGGCGGCCCTGTCACGAATCCAGATAAAGCGCCGAACCAGCCCTTCATGCCCTTAAGTAGGTACTCAGTCTTATCCAGCAGGCCGCTTATTTTGTCGGTGTCGTCTACGATCTTCGCTATCTGCTCTGATTGCTGATCGAGAACCTCTGCCGTCCGACTAGCAATCTGCGTGCGTGATCGCTCCTGGTCTCACCTCATTAGTGTCACTTGCAACTCGTATTGATTCCTTCAGTGCAGACCGGCACTGCTCAGATGGTGGCTGGACTGACTCATACAGCGTACCCTGAAGCCCAGAAGCATACAACGAGTCTGGCTGCATTGGCGAAGTTCGTTTTTTCGCATTTTTACTCTGTATTCTCTGACTTATTGGTGACATCAACAAGTTAGTTGCAATCTGTTGGCCCCATCCACTGAAATATTATTCTAATTTGCATGTCGAAAGCCGTAAACCTTATCCAACAGGCCGAGAAGAAGGCGAAGGGACACGCCTTCAGCTTTCTCTCCGGAGGCCCAAAGTACGACGAGGCTGCTGACTTGTACAAGAAGGCGGGTAACGTCTACAAACTCGAAAAGAGCTGGTCACTCGCCGCTGAGTGCTTCTTCAAGGCCAGCGGCTGTCACGAGGCCAACGACGACCGCATCAGTCAGATGCAGATGTTAACTGAGGCGTACACCACTGCGAATCGCGTTTCGCGCACCGAGGCTGATGTCTACTTCAACCTCGTCGTCCGCTTAAACAACGACCACGGTCGGTTCGCCCAGAACGCAAAGATGTACAAGTCACAGGCGGAACAGCTGGAGAAAGACGGCGACCTGCGCGGGGCAATGGTGGCGTTCAAAGAGGCCGCAAGGTTCTTTGAGATGGACGACTACGGCAAGAGCAACTTTTCACAGTGTATTGTGCAGTACGCGCAGTACAAGGCTCAATTAGATGGTGAGGTAGACGAGGCAATCCGGATTTTCGAGAAGGAGGCCGAGAAGTGCTTAGAGAACAACCTTCTGCAGTTTAACGCGAAGGAGCACTTTCTAAAAGCGGGTCTTCTGGTGCTCAGCAAGGGCGATGCCATAACTGCGTCTGTCAGCTACGACCAGTACTCCTCTCTCGATCCACGATTCGAACAGAGCGGCGAAGGCAGGTTAATGCGGGGGCTTACGGAGGCGTTCGAAGAAGGCGACGTCAAGAAGTTCGTCGAGGCAGCGTAGGTGCCTATGTACATCATTCTCTACGTTATTTAATATTCCCCGCAGGGCAAGGTACGATAACATTCTGCGCTTGAGCAACTGGAAAGTGCACTTCTTAAACCAAGCCAAAGCCCAAATCGAGCGACAACATGGCAACCCGCCATCGGCTGTTCTCAGCGACAGTGACGATCTCGCGTAAACCATTGACACTTCTCATTCGAACCTGCACAATGTGAACACGTATCGCCTGCCGATAGCCCCACCTATAGTCATACGTCCAGTTGGCGAACACCGACGGATCCAGTCCCTCAACGGGGGGACTCTCCTCTTCGCGCTGCCACTTCTCGACAGGTGCACGAACGAATTCGTTGTCGAAATGCCTGCAGTACTGTTAGGGAGCGGAGACAACACGACTACGCCTAATCATTTAACCACAACAACGAAGTACCGCTTAAGTAATGTAGCTGAAGGGCGTACTCACCTGACGTCGGTTATGTCCGTTAATTCAGGGACATAGGGAGCCTGCACCCGTTTGTCCATGAGAGCCTCCCAGTCGATACCCGCGAACCAGGGATGCTGCTTGAGCTGCTCAACGTCTGGACTGGCGGATTTGTCCGGACAGTAAGACCCCAGCCGTTTCTCAGGATTTTTCTTGAGGAGTTGTCGCAGAAGTGACATTGCATTCGCGGATAGATACGCCGGAAATTCCAGTTGTCCGCTGTGAAGTATAAGTTAGAAAACATTTAGCAAAATATACCACAAAAAACACAAAGAAAACGTAAAAATATATCAAAAACGTCAAAAAGATAAATGTAATTAAACCGGAATAAAGTACTCACGTCTTGATATTTTTGAGAAGCTCCTCGCGGTTTTTGCTGTAAAAAGGCGGCAGGCCGGTCAGCATTTCGAAGATCAGGGCGCCAAGCGCCCACCAGTCGACTTCGTAGCCGTGCCCTTCCTGCTTGAGCACCTCGGGCGCCAGATATTCGGGAGTGCCGCAGAGCGTATTGGTGCGCGAGCGGCCCATGTTGTCCTTGGCAAGGCCGAAGTCGGTGAGGTTAGGGTACCCGTCGAGATCGAGCACGATGTTCTCTGGCTTCAGGCTGTGAAACGGTAAACCTATTATTCTCTGTACAACGATGGCATGCGACTTACTCTCTGTACACAATCCCATTTGCGTGCAAGTGCCCCAAAGCGAGTGCGACGACCGCGGCGTAGAATCGCGACTTGTGCTCAGAAAAGCGACCCATGCTGCTCAGGTGGAAGAACAACTCGCCGCCAGGGCAGTACTTGAGGACATAGAACAGCTTCCGTGGCGTTTGAAAAGCGTGGTACATTGA
This sequence comes from Porospora cf. gigantea B, assembly GCF_019968985.1. NCBI lineage: Eukaryota > Apicomplexa > Conoidasida > Eugregarinorida > Porosporidae > Porospora > Porospora cf. gigantea B. The sequence goes on along the minus strand of NW_027178961.1, from coordinate 15,820 downwards.
GACCACGAATGGGTGCTGGGTACGCAAAAGTACTCGCCGCTCCGTCAGAGTGTGCTCGATTTGCCGCTTCCGGACAATGGCGTCCTTCGTGAGGACCTTCATGGCGTAGTGGCAGTTGTCCAATCGCGAGTGGACCAAGAAGACGTTGCCGTAGCTACCCGAACCTATGAGTTTCAAAATTTCGAAGTCCTGGGGTGTCGCCAGCCTCATGACGTCGTTGGGACGCAAGAATTCGCACAGATCCGCTTCAATGACCGACTGCAGCTCTGATACACGGGGAGTCATGAGCAGTCCCTCGTCTTGACTTGAGAAGGACTCTAGCACCGGACCCCATCGACTCTTGACTGCCAGGCCCGCTCGAAGCCGTTCGTCTTCCGCCCTGAGGTTCGGCACAGACTGGATCGGCCTGAGCTTTGATGTTGGCGCCATAGGGCCGTTGACTTGCTGAGGAGAGGCTAGAGATCGGTTACTGCCTGACGGCGAACCAGGAGTGGTGGGTGTGGTGGCCTTCGGTCGTCGGGAAGGTGCACGTTTGGGTTTGCCCAGGCCAAAAACGCCCGGGCTGTATCCAAGCCGGACTTCGTCGGCAGACTGTTGACACAAGAGAGGGGTGCTGGCGTGCGAAGAGTTCAAGTAGAAGCGTCTGTTTCGCGAAGACCCCAACCCTCACGTCTTCAGTTTGGACAAACGGGACTTTGAAAGGTCCGACGACTCAGCGTCCGTCAGGTTCGACTCGCGATGGGAGTTCTTTTTGCTGAAACTCGTGTGTGAAACGTCTAAATCTCACCGAAGTGGCATAAGAATAATACTAATTAGCCCTACCCTCTCCTCAACGCTTGTAGAATGAACATCCAGAATTTAGTATTTCTGATGAGCTATGAATGTAGTTCGCTCGCCAGCGTCGCTGATAGTTGGGAAGAGCAAGTTAGTTTGTCTAACGTTGTTGTGAGGGTGACGAGGATTAAATACAGCCCTTAACCTTCGCTCGCGATGATGGGAGTCCGACAATGCTGGCGCATCTTCACGACTGTCTGTGGTCTCTCAGTCGGTCGAGCTTGAAAACCGACTCTCCGCCCTGCCCCACTCCCCGTAGTCCAGTCCTACGCCGTCAGACATCACCAACAGCATCGGCGCATTCCTGGCACCAGGAATCAGTGAAGAGGACAGTCGAGGAGGAGTCTACCAGCGTGCCCAGCTTTACGATTCGAGGCGCATCCGTCACCAGTCTGCGGGTCGCTCCTGTGGCTGGTCTCTGCCGACCTGGACCAGTTCCAGTGATCTGCCGACCTGGACCAGTTCCAGTGATCTCTCGAAAGGCACCTGTCTCTTGGAGCCTCTCTTCCAGCATGGTCCGCGTTTCTCTCCCACCTCCCGCATCGTATTTGACTGTTCCCAGTAGGCAAGGCATACGCCGGTGCAGCCACAAGCCCGTCCCCTGGTTCAGTCCTTTATCCATTCCGACTTCGATGAGGCCGGTTAGCGCCGGGACGAAGCCCACCACCTTGCCATCTCAAGTCGATATGATACGATCGAGGCCCAGTTGGTTCCCTTTGAAGTTGGCTTCTTGGAACGAGCAGCAACCCCAGAAGCTCAAGCCGCCCAGACCTCCAACCTGTCAAAAACGGGCGAATCGCAGCTGGTGTCGATCTTCCGTTGAGGAGTGCTGTCGCTGGTGAAGACCCAGCTGCCGCTTCAACGTCCTGTAATCTCTCCAATTCGATCATTATGGATGAGGTTCCAGTTGCTGCGCTTCACACCATAGCGCTGTTTCTGAGTCGTCCTTGCGCCGTAAGAGACATTGTGGGTGGTGATATCAGGTACTGAGGGCACTTAGTTGCGTGTGCAAGCCGATGGCTCAGCGCCTACGGATCGGTGCAACCTGCCCAGACGCCTGCATCTACTGCTACTCGATTGAGGTGGAGGCCTCGCCTTGCAAAACACTCGTAACGTTCGAGCACCTAATGGACTCGTTCTCGTTCCGAAGCTTGCGCGGCATCCGGGTGAAGGGACTAGCTCTGGAAGCGCTGGTCCGAGCGATGGAAGGGGGTGGGACATGACACGTCGACACACAGCTGTGTCCCTAGACAACTTGACGGACATGACATTCATCAATTCGCCCGAGCCGCAGTGGTTGACAGTGGGGAATGCATTTGCAGGCGTCACGAAGATGCGGCTTGAGGCCTGTCGTTGGACGCGTGAGGCTGTGTAGACGCTCAATCAGATTTCGAGTCCCCTTCGAAGCTGCAGGAGTTGAATGTGTACTACTCGGATATCGCCAACCTCTTGTTCTACACACCTGTATCACTCCGGAAACTCACCTGGCGAGGGCACTTCACAGAGGACGTGCACAGCTTCTTCGGTGAGACGCGGGAGCCTTCTTGACAGACGGGCTGCCTCCGTGTCTGGAGTACCTGGAGCTGATCAACGAGCAGCAGGAAACCCATGATGCGGAACCTGTTGCTCTTTTCAGCCATCTAGTCCGGCTATCCAGCCTGCGCACCCTCAAGGTCCAACTGCCCGTCCTGCACCTGGACTTCGCTCTCATGCCGCCTTTAAGACGGTTGGAAATCTCAGGGTGTGTCCACTGGCTGCAGGGTGCTATGTCGCACGCCCTGGACTTTCTGTCGCTGGACGTTGACTCTTCCTGCCCTTCCGGTGTCCTCTTGCGGAGCCTCAACTTCGCGGCGTCGATCAACAGCCTTGTTGTCCGTGGGCAGCCCCTGGCTTCTGGGGGCCTCTACCCGATAGAAGTCCTCGGCGCCTGCTGTTCCATCCAGATTATGTCGAACCACCCCGTGTTGGTAGTGGGTCCCCCTTCACAATTTCGGGTGTTCCGGGGGAACCCTTTGGACTCTCGGGTACCTCCAGCCCTTAAGTGTGACATTCGCGAACGAAGTCGAAACTCGCTGGAGTTCGCTTCCGTCACTGAAGAAATCTCCATCCCCTCGCTGCTGGCGGGAGACCAGCTCCCTGAAGGCCTCCTGAGACTGAAGTCCCGGGTACCGTTGAAGGTGACGTTCCCGCCTTGCTTACGGGAGCTGGTACTAGACACCGAGTGTTTCGAACTGGTACCGGGCTCTTTGCCTGCAGGACTACGCGTTCTAGTTCTCCCAGAGCGGTACAACTACCGTATAGGTCGTGACGTTTTGCCTTCGAAGCTGTTTAAGCTGGATCTGGGATCGCGCTTCACAGGCCCAGTCTCGCCTGGAGTGCTTCCGGAGTCGTTACGGATCCTTCGCGTGGGGCAGGTGTTCAAGCTTCGGCCGTCAGACCTCCCTACGTCCCTGTCCAGGCTAGAGATTCCGCGGTCGCTCTTCCACAAGCTCTCCTCTCAGTACCGTGTGTGTGTCAACACCAGTGTGATCTCCAGCAGGAATCTTGCCTACGTGGAGCTCATGATCGGCCTGCAAGAGAAAAGGGTACTTCCCTTATCGCTCCGAGTTCTAACTGAGAAAGAGAAATCCCGATTAAATTTCCTGTGCATTTGATCTGATTTATTTCGATCGAGCAGAGACAAAAACATTGGATATGAACACCCAAAGCGTGATGAGAGGGGAGATAAAATAGTCGTGCGTGCAAAAAGGAAAAACTCTGCAATAATCCTCGCATGGATTTCCAGGGCCTCCTAGGAGATGACTCCGCTACGAGCTTTAAGGACTACACCAGCAGCTTCTACAATCCCACTCCAGAGCCGTTCATCTCGCCAAACGCCATCCCTGGGCTGGTGGAAACCGAAGTCCAGACTTGGCAGCCCCAGCAGGCGAAGGTGGACGAGGACTTCGAGGTCGACGACTTGACCGTGGAAGGTGCGGTTATGGACTCGTCCATACTTCAGAAGTCCGCCACCATTCTCAAGGGAGGAGAGAGGCTCACAGTCCACAACGTGCTGGCTTCATGTTCGTTGGGACATAAGGTCAAGCTTGATTTAGAGAAGATCGTCGGAAACCTAGGAAATGCGTTTCTAAACACAGCCGAGTTCCCCGCTGCTCGAATGGACATTAAGGGTAAATCCGGAGCGATTTATACCATTTCCCTTTTCGATACAGGAAAAATGCAGGTGGATGCATATTGCGTTTAACATTTTGTATTATTTCCAACTCACCTTGACCGCAGAGCACAGGTGGTTGTCTTCCAGAAGAGGCCAAACGCTGCATGCAGAAGATCGCAAAAAAGCTCAAACATACTAGGGCATTGTACCCGGAGATAAGCTTCACACGTTTCGAGGTGCAGAACATCCTCGCCGTGCTTGACGTAGGCCACAGCGTCAGTCTCGGTATGCTGTGCTCGATCTACCCTGGCGACGTGGACTTCGAGCCGGACCGATTTCAGGCTGCGAGATTTCGTGTACCCATGGAGGAAAAAGTGAAGGTGTCTAAGGGCCTGAAGCAGCCCAAGCGGGAGGTTGTCACAGTCAACTGCTTTTCAACTGGAAAGGTCACCTTTACTGGAGGGAAGTCCATCGAGAGCATTGTGAAGTCCTGGGACGCCATAAGAGATTACGTGCGCGAGAGTAACATGTGACCATTGGTTTAGGGGGAGCGTTCTAAGGAATTGCGTCAATATCCCAACACATTCAACAGTTCTCGAATTAATCTCGAAATAATTAATGTCCCAACACATTCAACAGTTCTCGAAATAATCTCGAAATAATTAATCTCCTCAAACATTATCTGCAGCAAGATAGTTGCTTGAAATGACTGGGTCTTGAAACAGAGCTTGAAACAGACCTTGAAACAGAGCTTGAAACAGTGAAGAGTTAAGATCTTGAAACGGAGTTCGCGCTGTTTCCAGTTCGCGTCACGTACTTCGTTACACGTATCTCAGGAGAGCAGCACCCTCGGTACTTTCGCGACTTAATGTGACCAGAAGCAGAACTGGCCTCAACCTGACGAACATCCGTCGAGGAGGGGGAATCACCACCTAAGCTGGTGGCTGGCGTGACCTCAGGGGTGAAGCCCTCAACCGGAATACCGGTGTCCATGACGTCGTAATGCACGTCGCCCTTGTAGAACTCTACATTGCCATCGGCCCCTCCGCGATAGGGGAGCTTGGACAGCCTCTCGACGGAAAGGTGAGCGTTGAGGCTTCGGAGTATGCTATTATACTGTCCTGCGGGCGGATTGCAGATCTTGTAGGCAGTAGTAACAGGGCCATCTATTAGCTCTAAATGTACAGGCTTCGCCACATGAACGTCCACTGGAATAGGTACAGGTTCCAGGTCGCAAACATCCACAGTTACTGCCTCCTCAGCATCTGTGATGGTTGGTACCACTGACTGGGCAACCAAGACGGGTACCTTGCGGTCGTGATTGACATCCACGACACGTCTTTGTTCTACGCGAACGCTCTTGGGTACCTCAATCACCTCTCCCGGAACCTCTACGATCTTTTCGACTTGCTGAAGCTCGATGATGGGCACGTGCTTCACAATGTCGATCTGCCGATCGACGATTTCGATTCGCGGCTTGTGCTTCATGATCGTCTGTACATAAGGGACTTCGACCTCCTTATCGACCCACCGCACTTCTGGTACCTCGACTACCTTATCGACAACCTCCACCTCGATCTTGGGCACCCTCCTCTCGACATTACGGGTCTCCCTTTTCTTCACTTCCTTAATAACCTCTTCGTACACAGGCACCTCCACATATCTCACGTGTTCTCGAACGCTATGTTGTTCAAATGCAGCAACGTCGACCACTCTGGAGGAAACCTGCCTAGTATCAACCTCCCGAGACCCCTCAGGAAGCGTCGCTGCCTGCAGCGTGGCGCTCGGCGCCGTCATGAATGATCCGCGGCCCGTGGCTGGCCTGGAGATTGACTGTCCGGAGATAGGCGCTCCAGCACTGCGGATAGACGTCGTAGGCGATCTGCAGCCTTGGTGATACGCGCTGCCGATAGACACTGGAGTCAAAGACCCGACTTGGGGTGTGGCAAGCGTCACAGGTCTGGTAAGCTCAGCGGCCGTCTCTGTCTTAGCGCACATGCGAGGATCCATATTTAGCAGTCTAATGTAATATTCTGCTCAGCTACCAACAAACATGACACCCCGCAAGCATGACTAATCTGTGCTTTTAGGTCACGAAACATAAACCTGAGATGCGCAGTCAGTTTATCTCTTTGGCGAAGTCACCTTCCACAGTCGAGGAGTGGCTGCTGTCCTTGGGGAAACTACGCTCTGGCAAGAACTACCTCTTCAGCAAGCCAGGACTGCCTCCTGACGAGTTTGTGTCCGTCTTTTCATCTGTTACTTGGAAGACATGGTCGAAAAAAGGCAACAGCGTGGACATCACTGTTTCTTTACGCAACGGGACTCAACATAGTCGATTATCAGTATCATTAGATGGAAGGGCATTGCCCCAGATGGGAGCCTCCAGTGAGTGACCAATATGTTACCGCTTCAAACTGTACATTCTCACGAGATCTGCGCCCACGCATGGAAATTGCAGCCCCCCAACAGCGGCATTCACGGCGTTGTGCAGCTTGCAGACCGTTTCGCTGGCTTCCGCGGGCGACCCGCAATCAAGCCTGGCCGAATTAACAGTCTCGATGAACTGAGGTCGACATGTAGAGCATGGATATGTTCTGGAGAAAGCCTGGACGTAACGCTTGAAATCGACACTGCTGTCGTTTTCGGCTGCTTGTGTGTGCAGAACCATCCAGGCCGCGCGCCCTAACGAGGCGATTCCAGGTGGATCGGCAGAGGCAGTGGGGGCGTCCTCGTGGCAAGCGCCTGTGCAAGGGTCCATTTGGGTAATTTCGGAACGAGAACCCCACAGGGGCAGACAGAGAGTCTAGATAAATGCATTCGATGAATAGGATCTTGTCTTTTGTGGTTTCAGCAGCCTTGGCTCTCACAGCGGACGATCTACCCGCCGCTGGAAAGGTTGCCGGCGCAGTGCAATCGCGCAATGCGCTATACGCTTCCTGGCGTCTCGTTCCAGATATCTCTGACTCCTACGACCCTGTCGTGAGTCACCTGGACCTGACGCCGGCTCGTATGCGAGCGTTGCTGCGGCATGTGTACGTGGAGGACGTAAAGCCAGCCGGGTCGGACGTGTCGGTCGTGGTTAGCTTACCAGCCGGTAGACAACAAGGCGGCGTGCTGCGTCTGGATGGCCGGGAGACGGCGTTTACTGAGGAGTACTCTGGCAACTGGAAGGTCACTGCGGGTTACGACAGCGGCATGCTCCTCCAGCTGAGCCAAGGAGAAATGGGCAAGATGTGGGACATACGCGCAGTGCTTCCGGATCCCAAGCAGGCGGGGCCAATGATGTTGCACCGGACAATCTTCACCCCGACACGAGGGAGTACTGATGTCATCGACCGCTGGTACATGCCAGTGGGTGCGTACAAGCTTGACGGGGAGGCTAAAGTGGAGGGTGCGTACAAGCTTGACGGGGAGGCTAAAGAGGTTAAGGAGGAGGCAAGCTCGAGTCGACGGGTGTCCGGAAGGCCTTCGCGTGTCGCTCCCTGCGACTCCCACGCAGTCCTCATCGGAAGGTGCCACAGGTCGAAACCTCGTCGATGCCCAGCGCCAGGACGCTGCGGGCTCTCGAAGAAGAACCGACTGTCGAGATCTTCGCCAGCCTACGTACTGCCAGTTGCCAACAGTTGCTGCGCTCGAAGCAAACGAGGCTGTAAGCTCCACAGCAGCTGTGGAAGGAGAAACTTTAAGAGACGCTGCCGCGGTATTTGTCAATGATTTTTTGAATGTTATTGCCATTAATGCTATTCCAATTAATTCCACAAAACATTTGCCCCCATATGAAGTAAGAACTTCGCGTGCGAGTTATATGTAGCAATTTCATTTAATGCGCACGATTGTGGTGCAAGCTTTAACCGTTCTGGGGTACAGATACGGCCCACCCGTTCCCATGCCTTCCTGGCACCCACAACCGTCAACGGAATCCTCGTTCCAACCCTCACCCCAACCCTTAACGCAACCCCAAACTTTCTGGACCTTGCCTAGGCCCCCAGCACCCGTCACAACGACGACTACAATTGCGAAAAACACGTCTGCGGCTCGTTTCCAGCGGCCGTGGACCTGGTGGTCGAGTCCACCCCAGCGCAAGCGAACGCCAGTACGGCGCCGAAGAAAGCGCGCACGGCGGCAGTCGCCGTCCAGAAAGAATCCGCCAGTGCAGGTTTCTGTTGAGGTGTACCAGCACGGTTCGTGTGCTGGTTGCCCGAAGTGCGCTGAGGTTCCGTTTCCTCTGCACCTAACTGTACTCTTCGGCGAGAAACACTGTGCTAGGTGCGCCTTCTGGATAAAGTCGTCCCTCTTGTGAGGGCCTGTATGTAACCTTTTGTCAACAAAGCACATTCCCTTTTTGATGAACTCGACTGCTTTTCAAAGGCTGACATAAAACGACCTCTCGAAAAGTAATTTGAGAGAGTTCCCAAAAAACGCCTCTGAATCTCATCATATTATGGATATAGAGCAAGAATCGCCACCCAAAAAAAAGCCGCGACTCGTGGGTCCTCCTCGCAATATCGTGGACACCATACCGCTGATATCCGGCTGCCGGTCTGTGAAGGACTACCGAAAACTCAACAAGTAAGCATATTCCCTGATCTGAAACAGAATATCTGAGGGTACCTACGGGGCGGTCTACAGGGCGGTCCATCTGGCTACAAATCAGGTGGTGGCACTCAAGCAGGTGAAGTTCCACAGCCGGCTATGGTCGGAGGGCTTTCCCATCTGCTACCTTCGCGAGATCTCTTGCTTGCTGGAGCTTAAACACGACAACATTTGCCGTGTTGATGAAGTTGTCATTGGCGAGGAGAGCTTCTCGCTTTTCATGGTTATGGAATACGTGGAGCATGAGCTGAAGGTTCTTCTGGAGACGAATAAGTAAGTTCCGCACCGATGAGTGTATGTAACTCGCCTCCAGACCCGAATTTTCATTGAGCGAGCGGAAGGGACTGACCAAGCAACTTTTGGAGGCAGTAAAGTACATGCATAGCAATTGGGTCATGCACCGCGACTTGAAGACGTCGAATCTTTTGTACTCAAACACGGGGAAACTAATGGTCTGCGACTTTGGCATGGCGAGGAAGCACGGAGAGTTCCGGATGCCCTACAGCCAAAACGTGGTGACAACCTGGTATCGAGCACCTGAGGGGCTCCTGGGCCTCAAACACTACGACGAAAAAATCGACGTGTGGTCGGTGGGCTGTATTTTTGGAGAGATTCTTTTGGGAAAACCCCTGTTCAACGGTAAGAACGAGCTGGAGGTCATCAACAAGATTTTCCGCTTGGTTGGCACTCCTACGCCTGAGGAGTTTAAAGAGATGTACCGGTCTCCACTAATCACCAAAGGCATCGTTGTCGTGAAGGGGCCAACACAGTCCACATGGAGGGAAACGTTTCTACCCCCCACTGCCGGCCACTCCAATTCAACAAGGAGTCTATCGTCTGCCGGAATAGACCTGTTGTCGAAGTTACTGCAACCCGACCCAAGCAAGCGCATCTCTGCGTCCGAAGCGCTGGAACACGAGTATTTCACATCCGACAGGCCCGCACCTCAGAAAACCCAGTTCATGCCTTCCGTTCCTGAAACGAATGCGATGCTCCGAAAACACTTGAAGACAACGCCTGGAGACTCGAATCGTGTGAATGCAGACGTCTATTTGCAGAAACTTGAGGAGAGCCGCAAGTAACAACCAGATATCGCCACAAGAGCACCGAACCACTATTTTCGTCATGTGTTTTTTCCGAGACAACGACAAGTCGCACCCTAGTATCGAAACTCGCTTCCAAAGACAGAACTGAGATCCTTAGCCGCCGAGCCACCCGTGATGGCCAACTGCGAGTTAAGGTCGAGCCAGCCGTTGGCTTGCTGATTCTCTTTCTTTTCGACCTGCTGAGTCAAAGTTTCCACCCGACTCTCTAGCGTCTCGATCTTCTGGCTTACAGAAGCAACGAAACTGATGAAGAACGGCATCGCCTCCTCTGTGTAGCCTGCCTTCCATGCGAGCTTCAGGGCCATATCCGGCGCCACATAGGGCCTGCAAACCTCAAGGCACTGGGCAAACAGCTGCCGGCTTTGTTTGCTCTCGACGAGGAAGGTCAAAAGGTCCGCTACAATCTTCCGGTCACGCGAAAGCATTGCCGTCTCAATAGCGTCGTTGAAGGCCTCGTCTTTGTTCAGGATGTCCAGAGCCAGTGCAAACCTGCCCTTGGAACGATACAATATTCCCGAGACCTTCCGGAATTCGACGTCGCGGTGGCTTTCGAGGACCTGAGCGAGGACTAAATGGTCGAAATTGCTCACCCGAAGAACTGACTTCCGAAGTGACGTGAAGTCGCCCGCCTCAACGTACATCTCGTGCAGGGCAGAGTTCACTGAATGTGTGTCTTCACGGACCTGCACCGACTCGAGATACGGTCTCACCAGTTGCAGCCGGTCGGCACGTCTCACCCGCTCAATGAGCCGCCCGTGGTCCACCGTATCCGTGATCTCGTTCAACATCTCCACCAGCAGGTCGGGGTGCTGCTCTACATAAAAGTCGACGCACCGGTAGAGAATCTCGGTGTTGCTAACCTTGGCCTGTGTTCGGCAGAACGCCTCGTGAGACCAGGCGACGTCGGCATGCTTGAGCGTGACGTGGACGGCCTGGTCGAACTCTCCATAGGTGCAGTGCACGAAGACCAGCTCGCGCCACAGCTCGTTGCGCTCGCAGGCTCGAACGAGCTTAGGCACGTTCAGCCTTTCGTTCTGCAACTTCGGCGATTCGAGGAATGCCATTAAGGCGTCCGGACGATAGTCAGCGTACACACAAGCCAGCTCCGTGAGCAGCGCGCTGCTGCTATGTTTCTGTGTGCCAGCCTCCAGCAAGGCAATAAGTTCGTCGAAGTACTTCCGCTCCTCGTAAGCCTGCACCACGTCCGCGACGTGGTCAGCGTGCATCACGAGCTTGAACCCGGCTTCATGTGCCATATCAAGCTGACCGGCCGCCACCGCCGCCAGCGTAATCTCCTTCCACACTTTCGGGTTGTTGGCCTTCTTAGCGCTGGAAACCGCGTCGTCAAAGTCGCCAAGTCTGACGAGGGTCTGGGCGAGACGAGTGTTGTTGTTGGCCGAAGTAAAGAAAATCTTTGAACACATCAGTAGGCGAGTCCTCTCCGTGGGTTCCGCCGTCTCTGATTCGGTGACCAGGCGGTCACCGATCTTCTCTTTGGAGCAGAGAGATCCCCCCTTAAGGAAGTGTTCGAGGGTCTCGACGGGCCCAGATTTCGCCATGCAGTAGGCCAACTCAGAGTCCACGTAGGCGTCCTTCACGGTCTTCCGCACCATCCGCAGGTACTGTATCACATCGTCCACCAGCCCGTGGCGAAGCGCAACCTCGACAACTTGTCGGTAGCTCTTCGCGTCATTGGCCTTGACGTAAGCGGTGATGGCCTCCCTCACAGAGGATTGAATATCCTTCCGCAGCAGCACAGACGCCAGCTGAGACCACACATCAGCTTTATCCACGCGGCCTGCGAAGTCCATGGCTCGCTCGAGGTCACCTAGATGGGTGACCAGGACGTGCAGAGCCTCAATTGGTTGGTTAGCCTTGTTATAGACCAAGAAGGCCTCCTCGTACAGGGCGCACGAGGGCTCCAGACAAACCGCAGCGACCTCCTGCACGTTGTAGTTGTCCAGCCGTGCGAGGTAGTCACGGACCCGGTTAGGATCCGCGCGAATGGCGGTCATCACTAGTAGATTCTGTAGGTTTTTGTGCTTGGCGAAGTCGTTATTACCATGAAGCACTACGCGATCCAGCAGCTCCATCAGCTCTGTCTTCAGATCGGCAGCGAGGAAGGCCTTCACAGTCACGCTGACCTCTTCGGCCACAGTGGACTCCGGCAGTGCCACCTGCACAACACTGTCAACTACCTGAGACTTAAATTCGTCCTCGCCCCGCAGCACCATTGCCCAGAGCTCCAAGTCCTGCCGTTCAACCAGGTACTTCGCTTGGAGGCGGAAGAGCCCATCACGGTTGGCCAGCGCGATCAACTCGCGGTCGCAAGTGCCGTTGGCCTTCTTGTACGCCGCGAAAGCCAGATGCGGATCTCGCTCCTCACAGTACTGCCCGACCACACGTGGGTTATAGAAGCAGTTAGTGTTCAGAAACTCCTCAGGGCACCGGTTGGTATCAATGTAGATCTTAGCCAGCGCATTGTGAAGCTCCGCGTCCTGCACTCCCTCCGATTGGCGAGACTCTAACCACGTTTGGATGAGGTGGAGCCTGTTCCTGTTCTCCATCTCAGTTACGAGCGGGCCCACCGGGCAAGACGACCGCATCAAGTTGAGCAGGTTGGTAATCTCGGAGTCGGGCGCTCCCAGGTCGATCAGTGCTCCGAGGACCTGGGGGCCGTTAAGTGGATTGACCTTGGTGACGTAAACTTCAATGAACTTCTCTAGATTCTTCTCATGCAGGTACTCCGTCAGCTCACGAATAAAATCGTGAAGGTCGCAAACGTATATCAGCGGCCGCGGATCGTTGACGTCTAACGAGACCAGGAAGTCTCTGACTCGTGCAGGTTCGTAGTGGGTGCTCGTGCGGCAGATGCGCTCCACCTCTGTCATGTTATTCATGCGGGCTGCCGCCTGGATGTAGTGGAATACCACCTCCGGATCGGTGGCCGTGTTAACGATAGCCCCGAGGAAGTAAAAGAGTCCATCCACCAGGTTGTGGGCCTCCAGCATCTCGATGCAGTTGAGTGCGCCAAGCGTCTCGTAATAGTTTATGCAGCACTGGATAACGACCTGCATGTTGCCGCGGTTGGAGCGTAGCATGTCGTTCAGGATCTCAATGCCGGCTGCAGGCGCGAGGCGCCCAATGAATGACTTCACGCAGTCGGGGTGAAGTTTGCCACCAGACTGTACCAGGACCCGCTTCACGTCAACCGGATCCGAGTAGAGCTCCAGTGCACGCTGGAACATGCCGTGTCGCTCGCAGAGACTGCCGATGCGGTACTTGTCGTACTGGTTCCAAGCTGCAGACTCGAGCAGCGCCTCCGCCGTGCGTTTGTCCTGGAGTAACGTCATCTCTAACACTTTGGTCTGCAGCTGAGCGTACCGAACCTCGTTGGTCTTGAGGCAGTCTACCATCAGGCTTGTGCCCAGGCTAAGCTTGCCTGCTTGCGCGAAGGCGTCGAAGACGGCCTCGGGCCCCACTAAAGGCGGAGACTCTGCGAGCAACCCCCGACAGAGTGCCATTGCCTTCTCGGGCTCCGCAGCCAAGGTTGAGCGAATCAGGCTGGAGAAGTCGACAGGCGAAGGCGACGTGCGTCCGTACTGCACCACGTCTGCCACGTTACCGGACTCAGCTAAAGCCAGTAGCACCTTTGTAGTGGACCCGGCCTGCTTGTAAACAGTCAGCGCCAAGCTGGGGTCCACAGATCGAATAATGTCACCAAGCTCCTCTGACGCTTGCAGTTTACCCTCGTTAACCCAGGTGGCAATAAAGTCTCGCCGCTTCTGGGCAGCCACAGGCCTTACTAATTCCACGGCTTCCTCCGCGTTTAGCCGTCCGTACTCCAGAAGAGTCATGAACAGCTGCAGCACCGGTGAGGGCTGCCCGGCCTCTGAAGGTCGAGCTTGGAACTGCTGGACAGTCTTCGTGGACCGCAAAGCCTGGCTCTTGTTCAGCGCCACGACCCGCGCAGCCAGTCCATATTTGCCCTGGGCCAGCAAGGACTGGAGTAATTCCGCACTCGCTGCGTCGGCCGACGGGTAGCCGTAGCGGGAGGCCAGAGAGCTAGCCACGTCGGCCGCGTTGAGGATGCTCTGCCGCTGGCTGGCAATGGCGTTTACGATTGCCAGATGGTTCACCGTCGCGCGTAGGACTACACCTTCCTTGTTGGCGAAGACAAGGCCGCCGGTGAGATCGTCGAGAGCCCCGGTGAATACGTTGGCGGAACACACCTTCTCTTGGTAGAACGTCTTGCAACTGACGGCCTCAATACCGAAAATTAGGCCGCCGCGAGTGACAGCCATAAGGCAACCATGCGCCTTGGACAGCACCAAGCACACAGGGAAGTCGGTCTTCATATCGGGCGGGTAGTGGATCTCCGCCGAGGCCTTGATGGTCTCCTCGACCTTCGGACTCGAGATATCCATAACGTGAACTCTGTTAACGCCGTTGCTTGCGTCGCGCTCCATGAAGCAGAAGACGCTAACGCTGGGCGAGTCGGGTTTCAACACCAGAGACCCGAAACACCCTGCGTGTCCCTGAAGGAATTGTTGCTGGTGGCGCTCTGGAAGAGAATAAGAAAAGAAAACACAGCAACAAGAGGAATGATAGAAGTAGACACACCCAAGGAGTAAAGTTGCATGTCCCCAGTGATCACGCCATTCTTCAGGGAGATGCACGTCAGAAGGGCCCATTTCGCACTGGCAGAGTCGCTGCTATTAGTCGCATAGTCGATTATTTGCACGTCCGACTCTGCAAGCTGACCTGCCCGGCTGAAGGTAAGCGTGGGGCTGCTGTCCGTAGTTCGGATATCCCAATGGTAGACGTTGGAAGTGGTAACCACCGCGAAGAAGCGCGCACCGCACCATTTCCAAAAGACAACCTCTTCTCCAAAAGTGAACTCCCCCAAACGACTCATTGAGTCCAGGTCGAATATCTGGACCAGAACGGAGCCAGGCGAGGGCCTCGCCTGCAGAGCAACGATGTTGTCTACAGGATTCATGATGCCCAGTTCGGCCTTCTTGGTTGGGATGTGCCTCACGTTGTTGTCGTTGTGGGTGTCCACAACCACCAGCTCCCTCCCCTCGGGGCCATCATGATTCACACAGACTAACCGTGAGGACAGAGTGAGTGCTTTGAACCTGAAGGAGCTGGCGGGCAGCCCAAAAGGTGCATCCAACAGCTGAAAAAGGTGAGAACATGCCGGAGCGTTCACGTTGGACCTTCACAAGAGATGACTCACCTTCACCAGAGACGCAACGTCTAAGCCCTGATGACTCATGGCGAAAATAAATGATTTTTCCGGTCAATATGTGGGTCAAATCCTTGTACTGCGCTGTTGGTCGCTGCATTTGCTATCTTATGACCTCTTGAAGCGACTGGACACCGATTACATCGCAATTACTAATACATAAACTGTTCAAAAATCAGTTGGCAGCAAAACAGTGAATGGGATATTTCCCCGCTCTAGCAGGGGCTCTAACACCGACTGTCGGAGTGGCAGTCACAGCAATAGATGAGCAGTAGTCAGCAATGACATTATTGAATATATTGGATGGGAGCTTCTCCCTGACATTCTGCAATGACGCCACGATTTGTAACGGATTCCGATATTGAGGAGGCTCAAGATTTAATAAGATTGTTCCGTATCTGTCTGTCCAACCACGTGCTGGTGTTGGTGGACATGGGACTTCCGCAACACATGGTAGAGAAGGTCAAGCGGATGTGTAACGTGCGATACGTTCAGTTTGACTTCGAGAAGTACCCCGACTACGTCCACTTCATAGGTGAGTACCGCTGGTAGTTCACAACGTCCTCTTCGACAAATGGAATGTGGTTGGCTTCAAACCTGATGCTGTTTTCTGGGTGGATGCCTCAGTGCGATTTCTCTGTCGCACCGAAGATCGGCAGAACCGCAAGGTTAGCGCCGCAGAAGACTTTAGCAATCGCTGGACCCGCGCACTGGCACTGGCAGACCAGACAGGGGTCGGCTGGTTCTTCCCGCAGAAGTGGATCGCGTACTACTTCATCCCCGACTCCATGCTGAAGTACCTCCCCACCACATTGAACGATCAGAACAATTACATGCCGGGATCCGGCTCGATATTAATTTCCAGATCACAGCCACATC
>NW_027178960.1:0-20584 GCF_019968985.1 Porospora cf. gigantea B | reverse complement strand
GGGTTGGAGGTGAGGTGGGAGGGGTTGGAGGCAAGGTGGGAGGAGTCGGAGGCAAGGTGGGAGGGGTTGGAGGTGAGGTGGGAGGAGTTGGAGGTGAGGTGGGAGTCATAGTAAGTGCTTTTTCGACCATCGCGTGGCAGTCAAGTGCACCGAAAGTCACCTTGCCATTAAACGAGCTCACCTTCCTAGCTGTGGACTCCATTAGAGTTTTCAGGTCCCGGTGGCTGAGGGAGGGGTTCGCCGACAGGGCGAGCGCTCCGCATCCTGCAGTAAACGGCGAGGAGAACGATGTGCCTAGCAAGTGCCCCCACATCGGCTCGTTGCTAGAGGTGAGCCACGGAGCCAATACCGTGTCGCCTGGTGCCGAAATGGACACGAGATCCGCGCTGAAGTTGGACTTCGCAGCCAACTTGTCACCGTTACCGTGCATCGCGACAGCTATCATCGCTGGATGGGGGACAGCCTGTGGTTCTGGGAAGATATTGTTCTTGTCCAAGATGTTCACGCCAGAGTTGCCTGCAGAAGTAACGAGCAGCACACCCTTCTCATCTAGCTCGTCAAGAAAGTCTCTCCACCAATACCCCATAGACGAGCCGTAACTAAAGCTCAGGTTCATTATCTTTACGCCACGGGTAACAGCGTAATCCAAACATCTAGGGAGGTCTGAAATAGACCTAGTGGCGCGAAAACGGCACAGGACAGCTTCGGCCTCCGGAGCCGATCCCACGCTGCCCTCACCGTTTAGGCTACCCACAGCACAGCCAGTAACGCCTGTACCATGTGACATCAAGGCACCTCCAAGGTCGCCAGTTGAGTTTGCAGTGTTGATGCCGTGGATATCCCCAACATAGCCGTTGTTGTCGTTGTCGCCCCACATAGATTCGTGGGGATTCTTCCAGAGCGAGTCACGCAGATCAGGGTGATCGACAAGGAAACCTTCCTCTACTATCATCACCTTCGCGCCGGCACCCTTGGTGATCTTCCACGCATCGGTGAGCTTCATATTCTTCACATACCACTGGCTTAGTTCGTCCCCAGTCCTAGTGAAATACGACCGAATGCTTCGTCGTGGAAGCTCTTCTATGGGTTCGACTTGCTCGTCGTCATCCAATTCGATCCACCGCACGAGCCTCTCTCCGAGGAGCTTCTCCATGGCCTCTTGTACTTGGGACCTGTCAACATTCTCGTCCACCTCCACGATAGCCATCCGTGAAGCACCATAAACCTCTACCTTAATACCATGGAGCGCGAGTATTGAATTCAACTCAGCCCGTTTCTCAGCCGAGCCGGTGGTGACATTATTCACGCCTACGACAAAAGGAGGATGAGCAGTGCTCATCCACCGCTCAAGCAACTCGCCGACTTCTTGAGGATCGGTCACGCGAGTGGCAGCGACGACTGCAGCTAGAAGGCAAGGAATGCGCATTAAAAAATGAATGTTGAATTTATGAAGTCGATGAGGACCAGCGCCCCACACCCAGGTATTTCAAGCATGAAGTGAAAAAACCAAAGGAAAAAATGGTGACCAGATTAAACGTTAGAGGAACCGAGTTTCATGTTGACGACCACACCGCTTCACGCCTAATGTCGCACCTCAATCACACAGGAGACCCAGAGGAGCTTCTTATCAGCCGGGACCCTGCCCTCTTCCATAGAATTCTCAACCACATGCAAAAAGGGTGGACAAATTTGCACTCTACCTCTGACCTAACAATGCTTATGGACCTTAGAGACGAGGCCGAGTTCTTCGGCCTCTGCGATCTCGCAGAGGTAATTACCGAACATCTGTGTGACCGTCCCAGCCGGCCAGACACGGGACTGGCGCTGATTAACGATGAGCCGGAATTCCCAGACGTGCAGCCTGGCGTGGACTTAGGAGCAAGGAGCTTCGCTCAGTCGATGGATTTCTGATTGTTTGTCAACGTGTGTGGAATTCAGAAATTGATGCGTTCGGTAACACTACTGGGGGGCCTTGCTCTGGCTGCTAAGTCTGGCAACCCCTACTTCTACCTGCAGGAGGGCGCAGAGAAGTGCTTCTCCGAAACGTTGGGAGTCAAAACTCCCTTGGTTGTGGCCTACAGCACCGACGTCGACTCGACCGGCATTGACTGCCAAATCGCGATACGCTCACCTCAAGGAGTGGTCGTGGCTCTGAGGTCTGTAGTGCCCACGGAGCCTAAGGGTTCCCTGGCCGTAGTCGGCGACGAACCAGGAGCGTATTGGATCTGCGCGAGCTGCCGAAACTCCCACTGGATGGGGAGCTCCAGTGTTAAGTGGAACATGCATGTTGATTTTCCGGACTCGGCTATTTCCCAACCGGTAAGTTCAGGGGCGGGTTCGCTTATCAGGAAAACATTGCAAAGGGGTCCACAATGAAGAACATCAATACCAATCTCCTCAAGAGCCAGAACCACATCGAACGAATTGTGACCTACGAGTACTACCAGCGTTCCAGTGACAAGGGCATGCATCAGGTCATCAGCGGATTGCGGAAGACTATTCTGCTCTCGAACATATTCGTTACGGCAGCTGTCACCGGAGGTGTTTTGTACGGCTCCCGTTATCTTCTGTCTTTCTTTAAAAGAGCAAAGGTTGTATAACGAGTCAGAAGATGTCCATGCAACCCTCCATGGAGCCATTTGCCTTCGCAATCCAGTACTCGTGCGTGAACTTAAATGCCTCCCCGCCAAAAAAGTCATCCCGGGTTTTACGGAACCAGCGTGGTCGGTGATCACATTCTCCGCGAGGTCGTGAGCGAGCCGCCTCCCTCTGTCTGTCCTCCAAGCGTCTCTTCTCCGCGTTTGATGACAGCGGCTCGCCGTCCTCCAGCAGGCGCTGATCTGGTCTGAAACGCGAATCAGTTGGCGCTACCACAGCTCCGAGCTCCGGCGAATATTCCACGCTCAGCTCGTTAAGCTGCATCGTCATATAGCCGAAGGAGTAATAATGAGAGCTCCATGGAGGGCGGGGAAGGCATCTCCAAAGCAGAACGCGGGAAGCAGGATCAGTTTTGACCGCTGCCCAGTCTACCACCCAACCTGCCAAGTCTCGCCTCTCCGCCGGCGCAGTCAGCGGAGCACTCACTCCAGCAATGTCCGCTCCGATAATAGTCTCGCAGTGCAACTCTCGGGTCCAGTTGCCATAAACTAGGAAACACGGCTGCGCCTTGGCGTTGTAGATGAGCGCCTTCACCTCGTTGGGCTCGTTGTAGTCCCACCAACCTCGACGCATGTACTCTACGTAGGCAAACTCTCCAGTGGTCTGGTTAGTCACCATCACGCTTCCATAGATCTCCAGTGTCAGCTTTCCGAAGATAACATTGTTGATCGAGAGTTTCATGCGGCTCAGGGTGAAATGATCCTTCGTCTTGGGCAGCCGTATGTGGTATGTGCCGGGCATGTTGACTTGAATGGACTTGCCGCTGAAGGAGTTGTTCACCACCAGATCGCCCTCAACCTCGAAGTTCTCGTTGTGCGCGTGATAAGCCGTCTTTGGTGGGTGATGGCCAACTTGCTCGGCGATGAACTTGAATCCTCTGTGAGTCATCTCGTAGGTTTCACCCAAGAGAGGGTTAAACGGCTTGAACGTCCGTCCCGCAGCGCTTTCGTAAGGCGAAATCGAGAACGCAACGACATGGACGAGCCGTTGCAGTGAGTTGCTTTGCGCTGCCGCCTCATCCAGGAGATCGGCATATTGGAAATCCTCTGAAAGCCGCTGAAGGAAGCTTGTTGGTTCGTTGAAATATACCGGCAATGCCACCCTCGAGAGGTCTCGTCCGATACAATCCTTGAGGATGCTCCAGAGCGAAACCTTCATCTCCGTGCGAGGCTTTGGTAGTCGTGTGCGCCTAGAAATAACAGGCGTACCCAGCCCCTCAGGTTTTTCTTTGTCTGCCACCTCAGGTTCGGATGATTCGTCGCTGAGAGCGTCGAAGAAGTCGTCTTCCGACATGGATTCAGGCTCGTGGCGAGCATGGGTTTCCTCTCTTTGAAGAGAACTCATTACTCTCTGGACCTTCTCCTTAACGTCGTCCAGCTCATGAAGTCCGGAGTCAGCTCGTACCGTCTCCTTCAGCTTGTTCATGTGCTGTCGAAGCGTGTAATGCTCCTTAGCTAACTGCCGAAGGCTCGCTTCCATCTTTCTACGCTGTACAAGCTCCTCGCTGACGATGGTTTCTGTGATCCGCACGGAACGGTTCAAGAGAGTAACCTCGCCCTCGATCTTGTGAACGATTTCAATACACAGCTGCTTGATGACGTCGCGAAAGCGCTGGTCGTTGCAACTGGCGGCAACCTGGATCATTTTGGACTGCAATGCTCCGATGTCTTTCAGATACCGTAAACTCTGTTCCTTCGTGATGTGACAATGGTCTCGCAGGCGTTCAAGGCTCAGCACCTCCTCTTCGGTTTCCACCATGTCTCTGGTTTCATGCCGTACGGACGACTCCAACATCGCAAAGACCTGTTGGGCCTTGGCGAATTTCTGCTTCCATTCGAACCTTGAGGCGGCGATACCGGATTCCTCAAGCGTTTTTAGGTACAGCACTCGACCATCCAGGAATGCAATGTCAAAACGGTTATCGTCGAACTTCATTGGAACGAATTGGGCGTCCTTTATGGAGAAGGTCTCCTTGACCTGTGTGCTAAAAAAAGGAAGCTGCCCACCTTGTCTCCGTCCCAGTACTTGAGAACTCCAGCCTCGAGAGTAAATAGTCGTTCCTTCCACGTGCCATAATAGTTCGTCCACTTCAACAATTTTCCCTCAAATACCGGTGATGGTCGCTGTCTTTCTGCTGGCCTGCATGACGCTATGTCTCGAGACTCACTGATGAACAGACTTTTTGGCAGGGTCGCCCTTCGACTTGGGTCGACCAACTAGCCTGTCCATATTATCGATTTCGATGGGCAAGCTTTTCGGCGTTATCAGCTGGACGGCGGTTGCCTGTCTTCTGGTGTTCCAGGGCTACATGATAGACATAGTGATCTTCAATGCCAATAAGAATTTCGGCATAGGTATGGAAAGATAATGTTTCAAGTTTTCCCAGCTGTAATCGTCATTGACGGACTCCTTTTTCTGTTCCTCTTCACCACAATATCGGCTAGAAGCTCCGCGGCCCGGAGCAGTCTGATGTGGATGCTTCACTGCTTCACGCTAGTCATCAAGCTCATTGTGCTAACAGTCCCTAACGGCAAGGTGTTCGGTGAATGGAACGTAGCGCTGTTTCTGACGACTCCTATCTACGGGATATTGATGCTACGGTCAGCGCTACACCTCTACAGTAAGTCCCATCGTTGCTGTACAACCAGGTGTTGACGGGTCAAGTCTTGTGTGCCTGGAGTCTCTCATCCATTCCGATCTCACGTTCCGAGTGGCTGCAGATCTTTTTGATATCGCATTCTTCTTCTACTTCCGAACGTGGTCTCCGGTTTACACTCCGCCAGATAAGGCCATCGATGTGGTCATCGTTGGCGTTTCTTGCGCAGCGCTAATACTTCACGCCTTTTCTTTTCCCACGTCTCACTCACGGAAGTACGCATTCCTCTTTATATTCTATCTTTTAATTTTAAATTGTTTCTTGTCTCACGTTTGGTTCCAGAAAGGACAGCAGCGAAAATGATGTGCTGTTAACCAGTAAGCACGTATCGCTCGTCTCACTTTTCTTCGTGGATATTCCCCTCATGACAGTCAGAGCTGTGGTCTGGCTTCGAACTCCGAAAACGCTTGCTCTGTCCCCAATGGTGATGAAGAACATCTGCTCCTCGCTTTACGCGAGTACGTCGCTACACAGATGTCGGTTGCTGGAAAAGGAACGCGATAAGCTTGCCTCGTCAGAGACGACGTTCAAACCTGTGCGAGAATCTTCCTCCTTCCGAAAGCAGCCTATGGCCCAGGATATACAAAGTTCAGAAGGGCCCTCGGACCGGACCACGCTTCCGGCTGAGATTCCGGAACCTACACCCGCCACCAGGGACCAATTTAATAGTGAAGACGACTTCGCCACGCGCAAGCAAATGAAATCCAAGCAGCTTCAGAGTCTGGTGAATGACGTGAAGTCCGTTAGGGAGCTGCCTGTGGTGGCGTTTCGAGCTTCGGGTATCCTGCGAAAAGCAGGCCAACTATCACTTTTCCCAACGCGGATGTCGCTGGCTACATACCTGGACTCGACATTCTGCCTGGAATATTGGCAACAATTTCGAGTTGTGGTTCCTTACTTCATCTGGCTCGGCGTGCGCATCACTCTAGTGTTTCTCACCTTTCTGAAAGTTGATGGCCTGCAGGACCCCTTGGACTGGCTGTCCAATCCTCTTCCGACTGATTACATCATTGCGTTCAGTCTGGTGGGAGCCACAATGCTACTAACTTTCTTTTGCTGGGTTGGATTCTGCCCAATGCTGGATGTCGTGTGCTTGGTATTATTCGCCGGCGTGAGACTTCTGTCGTACTGGCTAACGCTCACGACTTTCCGAGAGACTCGTAGGACAGCCTCTTCATATATCTTATCCTCATATCAACCAGATTTTTTTGCTATCCCTGGACTTTCCTCTGGTGATATCAATGTTGAGCAGTTGTTCTTCTGTTTTTTTGCCCTGCGCGACTGCATGACGCTACTCATGTCACTAGTGCCTGCACATCACGGCGTCCTTGGAAAGGACTTTATGTACTACTCGGTCATCCGCACTGGCATGGAGGACGCGCTTCCCAGCGCTCCTGGCTTCGCTGAACCCACGGGGACACAGGACATCGCGGACGAGGCAGGTCGAGTCTCCACGGCGGCGGCGACGCTATTCATCAACTGCCGCCTTGGCGTGGCGCCTTCCTCAATTCACTCGCTGATCATGGGACCCAACATGATAAAGAGTGTACGACTTAACGACCTTTTCGCCACCACGGCGGTTTGGGAGATCGTAATGACATTCGTGCTAAAGGTGAGTTCTTCCACTGAAATGCACCCAGCTCGTCACCAGCATTCTGTACTTGAACGTCGTACACGTCGTTATCTTCTCCCTCCACGTCATAGGCAAACTCGGCTACCACATCTTCGCGTCCAGCGTTCGCTGTTTGGCTCTGCGCCGGTACGAAGTCAAGGCACTCTTTCACGAGATTGTTAAAAGGTGCTCGGAACGAGACGACGACGTCGACGGGATAGGTGAGTTTTCGAGGGAACCTCCACCCAGCACATCCTAAATACATCTCGCTAAATGACTACGTGAAGCATTTCCATACACAGGGCTTCTTCACTTCGCCGGGTTTCTTGTTCACTCCGCATAGTCTATGAGACCGAGAGTCCATATCTGACCTCGGAGTGCTTTTGACATGTGCCAATACCTAAATTTCATGTGGATCTTTGATACGTTGCACGCAGGGTGGACCTCTGCTATCTCCAACTCAAACGAACTTCTGGTACTTAACAACACTCTGAGTGAGTGCTCAACGCTTCAACGAATCAGTGGCCAAAACGAAGCCTCTGGCCCGCTTCATCAGTGAGACTAGTTTTGGCGAGAGAGGTCTACCGTTTCGTCAGAGGGAGATACGGATCCAGGTGCAGCTACCGACAGAGGACACAGCATTCGCGCACATCCTCAAAGAACACGGGTTTCACCTCCCCAGTTGGCACGTGGTTCTGCTCACGTCAACTGGGGAGGACTACTTAGGCTACGTGACTGCCAGTCACAGCGTGGGGTTGTATCGGATCTTCGGCCGAAAGGGAGAGCATCGGTTCGACATCAGAGGGAAGAAGCTGCAGCAAGGCATGTGGGGCTGGTTGCTAAGCTTCTCGGCTAGCCAACGTGCCGTGGTCTACGACGTCATTCAACCTGGTCAGTCAAAGTCTGTTTGCCAACTGAAGAGGTTAGGTTCAGGGTTTCTGGGTGTTCCGGGGAAGTTGCAAAGGAACGAAAACAACTTGATGCTGACATTCTTTAAGGCAGGTCCTCCGGCTGATAGGTTGCTGATCGTCATCGCTGGCCTGTTTATAGGTTATTGCCACAGTTATTAGCCCAACCACCAAAACAAGAAGTTACTTGCTTCTTGTATCACCTTTCCAACGCCTTTATGTCCTTTTCTCTTCTCCTGCGGGGAGATATTCTCATTGCGTGTTGTTCGCGATTTGACGGTACCCGAGACGGCTCAGCTGTGGGCATTGCCGACCTTTGTATCTTCGTTTGGCGGTCCATCTCCGCGTGATACATTCTCTTCATGAACTCTTCGCCAGTCATAATCGTTCGTGACACTACAGGATCCGCCTTTGAAAACGTTTTATCCCGATTCTCTGCCTTACAAAGATAGTCGTAGAGCTCGTAGTATCGCTTGCTACCTTCGAAAGTCGGGTCCCTATAGTTGTGGAACACCAGATGCTTATCGCATCTGAGCCCAGTCTCAAGGACTGGGTGATCTTCGTGAAGGTCCGCGACGTCGATTTCCAGGACGTGCTGCATCCCGGCACCAGCCTGGTGTGCCAGCATTCCGACGAGAACGTCGTCATTGCGGATCTTCCCGTAGGGATTCGAGTGAAATGTCATCTTGATCCATGTAGACGGTGACGCGAAATATAGTACCCCTGAGGGGTAGGAGTGGTAGTGGTCCATTGGCAGATGAGTTTCCTCAGCGTTCTTGTGCGAGGTGCCTCTGATTATAGGGGCCTGCCTCCAGATGGCGCCAAAAACGTTGTCCTCTGCCACTCCACTGCGCATGATGTGACGGATTAAGCGAGGCATGAAGTGGTAGTTTACAGGGGCGTCGATGTCAGACTTAGCGATGAAAAGGTACTGTCGATGACAAGCCCTTGAAGCTTCTCGCATCGAAACCTCCATCTTCTCCCCGAGATTGCAGTACTCATCCTTGTAGTCTGAGCTCAAGAGGATGTCGTGGTGTCTTTTATTCTCCAAGTAAAGGCGTCTTAGCCGATTATGTTGATTGTCGTTTCGCCATAAGATCCAGTCCCATTGAGGCTCTTCCTCAGGTAGGCGATCGAAAGCATGGTCTGAGTCGGGAGTCCCCACCGGGAACAGCACATCGAAATCCGATCGGAAGGACTGCATGTACTTCCGGATCCAGTCTCGACTCTCGCTGTCGTCTAATCGAGTGAAGAGCAGAACCAGCATCAGTTTACGTTGGATCGGCTCCTTCGGGCACAAATGGTGCAGAGTCGAGCGCTCGACGCTTCCGCCAATTGTTTCGTCAGTACTTTCTGGTATATAGTTGTCGTTGTTGTCCATTTCGCGCCAACCAGGTGGGTCGATTGCACCTCTAACGTATGCATTCATTTCAAATTGGTACCGTAACGTTTCGAGAAGTTCAAGGCTCTCCTCAGCTTCCACATTGACATCATCTCTTTGGGACAACGCTACGTATAATGAACCAACAAGGAGGACGCGCATAGAAATCTAAAAATTGGTTTCAGTCAAGTCCCCCACAGCGGAGGAGAAGAGGGATTGTGTCAGATAAACGTCGACTACATCTCCCTATCAGGTGGGGCGATGTTGGAATGGACACCTCAGGCCGCGGATTTGAATCACTTTCGCGTTGTTGGGACGACACTCCCTCTGACACTCCATTGTCCCAACAGTGGTGACGAGACAACTGAAGTGCTTCTCTCAGCAAAAAGGCCCATTTCCATGTCGACTGTAGCTCCTGTGAGAGGTTTGACGGAGCTGGCTTCACTGGGATCCAAGCGTTGGCAACAGACTAAGAGCGATCTTCAGATTGGCGGAATTGCCGAGGGAGACACTGTTGAGCTGCAGAACCTTGACGAGAAGATAAAATCCCTGCTCTCGAGGGAGGAAGAAGCCCATGAACCACTTCTTGCCATGGAGCCCATAACGGCACAGCGCCGGGGGTCACAGTGAGTGTGGGGAGGGGAGCACACAGCCTGTTCAGCAGCGTAATAGATTTCGTAATTGAAGCGTCCTTCTCTCAGTTCAGATTCCAGGATGAGAAGGACGAGGAAATCCTGTGGAACTTTGAGCAACAAACTGGCTCCGAGAATGCCGTTAGAGGTGGCTTTAGTTGTGTTAAGGACACCGGAATTGACCCGCTATACAGCGAGGAGCTTCTAGTGATTGACATGCTCAGGGTCCTACAGGAGCGGGGCCCCGAGGCCATCACCAGCAGCGCCGTCGATACTGAGCGTTTTCTGGGTTCAGTGAAGGAATTTTCCAGTCGCGGAGTTCTTGACCGGATGAGTGAAGGGGGCGAGGGAGATGTGGAGTTCTTCTGGGATACCGTCTTCGAAGTCGCGGGCCGATTACCTAAGGCCTCTATGTCACCAGCTGCTGCCGCACGGCACTTCCTTTGCAATGCGCTTCGACGGCTGGAGACTATGCATGTGAGGGGAGAGAGGGGCAGTAATGCAGATTCACGTCGTAGAGAGCGCTGTGATGCCTCACCGGCAGATGACGCCCCTGGGCAACCTTCCGGCCCCCTCAAAGATCGACTACATCCTCGAGCATCTGTATACCTCCCTCCCAAGCTCAACTCATGCCTTGGACGTTTTGGCCATCCTAACCTGGAAAGCTTTCAGATGTGGATTTCAGGATGTTTTGTTGGAACTTGGCGTTTGGTCTTTGGGTCCTGACAAGACCTGCCTGTCACTATCCGAACCCGGAGTGAGCTTAGAAGAAATTCCGAAGCCGATTGTAGGCTTCCGAGAACTAACGAATCTGTTGGCCTCTCGTCTCTATTGTACGACTTTGGATCCTGATTTGCTGAAGGACGCCATAATCCCTCCCGGGTCGAGTGTTCATTTTGCTGGTTTCGACCTGAATCCCGCAGAAGATTTGCAACGACTACAAAGCTTGCTCCTGAAGCGTGAGGACCCTTCAGGCCGGCCTCTGATTTTGCAGTCCGACGTCGTCCGCATGCTGCTTCCGCTGGTGAACGCCGATTCGGAGGTTTGGGTTGCCGACAACTGCTTTTTTCACTGCTCGACAGACGATTTCGTCTGGACCTACTTGCACCGTGCGGCACTTACGGACCTGGCGTCCTGGCCCCAGATGCCTACATTGGTGGATCTGCAGCGTCGGCTGACTGACGTTGGCTTCGAGCACTTTAGTGGGGGGCAGGACCCGCTCGAATACGCCACCTGCTGTCTGTTGGCGATGATGCCTTGGGAGGCGTTATTGCATATCCACCGGTTCCCCGCTCTTCGGCGGATTCAGGCGCATTTCATGTCGTATATGGCGTCTTTCGGGCTTATCCGGATGACCGGCGCCCAGTCTCCCACTGCGCTGGATATCATATGCAAGACGCCATCGCATCTCAACTTCGTAGACGTGCTGCAGGTGCTCCTCGAGGCAGAGTATTCGGTTAGGTTCCAAATGTACCTCTTGGGCCTGCTACCGTGGAGTTTGCGAATTGAAGTCCTGAAGGACATGATCGCTGACGGTCGCATGGATGAACAAGAGAGCTTGATAAACCTGCTGGTCAGTGTCGATGACAACTTCGTCTTCTACCAGAAGGAGTGCTATGAGTGCTTGGTGCAGGGCGCTGACAACTCTGACTATGAAAGTAGCATCCGGGTGATCTACCTCACGTTGGGTGCTCGCTACCTGAGTCAAGGCAGATACCCTGACGCGGTCCTAGCTTACATGGCTGGCGGTGACTTGGGCGAGGCCGCGGAAACTTTAGTGAAGGGCCTCTGCGATGAGGCCGTTTTTGCTTCCTACGCTTCACCATCACCCAACCAGCAAGCGTTGCTCGGGTACTACGACGTGCTGAGCAATGCACGCAAGGTATCGGACAATCACCGAATCAGCCTGCCCGCTGACACCTGGCACGAGCTTCACGTCTGCCGTAATCTTCATACGGCCGTCGAGCTGGTTGTGACCAACAGATTCGTACAGGCCATTCACATGTTTGAGGAACAGTGGTGAGTGTTCAAGTGGGAAATGACTCAGCCTTCTGCCCACATCGGGAAGTGCTGAAGGTGTTCCCAGACAGCAGCAGCCTCTGATTCTCAGAGCTATCCACTCTTACGCCTACGGACTGACAGAGGCGATTCGTCGCCGCCAGATAGAGGTGAGAGGGGATTCGTTTTCACACCAGCTCGATCGCGCCACCTTGGGTCTGTATACGGCTCGCGTTACCGACCTACTGCACCTCGTGAACTCTATGACCTTCTCGGGAACGCAGTTGGCTAACGCCAAATCAGCTCTGAGAGGGCTGGTTGATATGCTGAAGGCGTGATGTGTGTGAGTTAGCAACTTGAGTGACTTTGCTTGTCGGTGGCACACATTCGACGTTCGCCTTTGACATTTCGACATGGTTGCTCTGGACTTTCCTAGTATTCAGATGAGTGATGTGCGACACGGGACAACGTTAATACTGGACATCGACGAAACACTGCTCCACAGCAGGTTTTCGTTCCTCAACAAGTTCGAGGGGACCTGGCTACGGCCTGGTGTTCACTCTTTCATCCAACACATCAAAAGACTGGGCTTCGAGCTGGCAATATTCACTGCGGCGGAGGAGACGTACGCCAATGGAGTCCTCGCTCTGTTGCCGGACAAGCTTATTGACATGAAACTGTACCGGCAGCATACCCAACAGATTCAAAACGGCTCTTGCTGTAGCCGCGTAAAGGATCTGAAATTAGTAGGGCGCCCTCTCCATAAATGTCTGATCGTGGACAACCTGCAAGAATCTTTCTGCTTCCAACCCGACAATGGGATTCAGATCCACGAGTTCCGTGGGGATGACAAGGACACGCAACTTCTGTACCTTCTCTTCTGGCTGGATTTGTACGTACAGTCGCGGCTTAGCGTGCCCCAATTCATCAAGAAGTACCGTCACTACATCCGTTCCACTGTAGGACGACGGCCTCATGTTCAATGGCTCCCGCCCTTTACACTCAGCAATACCTCTCTGGATTTCGCGACCGAAGTGCTGGGCAACGCCAAAGCTGACCGGTTGAAAAAGCACCAAGACAGTCTCCGTTCCGCCATGACGCCCATCATCACTCCACCCACGACGACCACCGTCGGCGACTCTAACGAGGCCACCGAAGCGTGCTGTCAGTGCTCCAAGCAAGACTGCGGGATGACGAAGCTGAACCTGCTGGTGGAGTTGAGTAGTGTGTTTGGATTTCATTGACGGGGCTGGGTCTCGATTCGACATTGCACTTTGGAGGTCAGCACTATGACCCGTCTATGCAGGTTACGCAGGCGATGTCTCCCCAGCGCTTGATGCCTCTCTATGGTTGCTATACGGTCCACAAGGCGCGCGACATCCTCGCTAAGGGACCTCAGGGCGGTCCGAACATCATCCAAGCGTCCGAGGCAATCTAGCTTCCTCTCCATAATCTTGTTGCCTCGCTTGGCTTTTTGAAGTTCCCGCATGGTGTGCCGTTGGTGCTCCCTCACCAGCCTCAGCACCTGAAACAACCTGGTGTCGTTCATCAAGAAGATACGCACGATTTTTAACCCACATCCACTGTTCAGTTTTACTCAGTGATGAATCCGTGTGGATTTTCAGAACTGGATGCCTGGCAGAACCACCATCCATCACCCAGACATGAGAGAGCGAATCAAACTGTCCCGAGCAGTAAACAGCGCAGAGTTAAACGTCTGAGCCTCCTCCTTGTGGGGAGTTGAATGTGTGACTCGATGGCTCAAGGCTTCACTTTCAGTCTCGAAGACATGCCCGTCATCGAATATCTCGTCTAACATCAGGAACACCTGATTCAGGTTGTCAAACAAGGATGTGCTGTTAACGTTGCCGAGGCACACGCTATCGAGGCAGGCAGCCATCGATTCCACAACCTCTGTCATAAACAACTCGTTCTCGTCTTCAGTCACCACGAGGGCAAGGATACACTGCGTCTCGACTTCCCAACACCCCCACATCCGAGTAGATCTTTGACAGCAAACTCAAATTCTGCACGACTGAGATGTCCACATCAGTCTTAGAGACGCCTGAGGCTTGCGCCCTTGCGACAGCATCCTCCTCAATGACTCGCTGTTTCTCGAAAACGCCGAAGACGGGGTCCGACGTCAGCCACCGGGCTGCGATTCGACGGCCGTCTCTGTGAGGCATAAGCCCGGACCTCACTGAGTATTCACCACGAAGACTCCTTTGATCATTGGAATTTGTCGAATTCCTATGGCACGGCAGGCTCACAAACAGAACAAGAAGAGCGTGGCATACCGCAAAGCACACCGCGTAAAGCAACCCAAGAGTGCACCCTTAAAAGACATCGGAAAGGAGGAGGCTCGTCTCGCTCGAATGCAGGGGCTTCTACAACGACGGAAACTGAAGCAGGAGCAGGCGAGCGCTCGTCGAAAGCTGGGCTCCAAGGCCCCGGCGCCGCCACCTAGGTCGGTGTTGCTTGTTGGCTTCAACGTGCACGTAGATCTTGAATGTCTGCTCAGACAATTGCTCACGGTGATTCACGAGACGGATCTTGGGGCCGAGAGATTAGGAGAGCGGGTTGTCGGCGCCAAGGTCGCGTCGTGGGGTGGGCCGGGAAAGCCACGACTGATGATATCCGCCGCTCCACAGTGCGACCTAGCCTGCCCTCACGAGTCGATTCTCCGAACCCTGGATGCAGCGAAAACCTGCGACGTGGTCCTCGCGGCCTTCGGCGCTGCATCGCTTGAGAATCCACTGTTGGACGCTTACGGCGTGGAGCTCCTTTCCTGTCTAAAGTTGCAAGGACTCACTGACGTGGTGGGAGTGGTGTGTCAAGGGGGGCTGGAAACGAGCAAGTCTATGGAGTACGCTCGGCGCTATTTCAGTACTGAGTTCGGCAGTGGCAAACGGCTCTTCCGTGCAGGCTCCGCTAGCGAAACAAAGCAACTTATCCGACACATCATTTCGCAGTGTCCAACGGATATCTCTTGGCGAAAGCCTCGCGCTTACCTCAGCGGCCTGCAAGTCGCACAGGAGGGGAATCTGCTCCACGTCGCTGGCTACGTGCGCGGTTTGGGATTCACGTGCGAGCAACCGGTGCATTTGACCGGCATTGGGGACTTCGCTTTGGAGTCCATTCGAGTGTTGGATGATCCAATGCACTCCAGGAAGCCTGAAGGGCTTTATATGCTGTCAACCACCCTTGAAAACAGCGAAACCCAGCTGATTGATGAGTTGAGGGAGGATGAGGAGTACTTGCAAATGACCACCACTCTCCAACCTCCAGAGCTGGGCGAGCAGACCTGGCCCACCAAGGAGGAGCTCGAGGAGGCGGAGGCTGCGCCACGACCCGTCATCAGAGTCCCCAAAGGAGCCAGCGAGACGGAAAAGGCATGGTACATTGCAATGCAGGAGGACGGTGAAGTGTTACCCATTCCTGAGGGTACAGAGGAGGAGTGGGAAGAATTGGAGCTCCAGACAGACGACGCGGAACCAGAGCAGCCGGTCGCCATTCAAATGGAAGAGAGAGCCGCGGAGGACATGGACCTTGAGGATGAAGTGGACACGCCGACTGACATGCGAGCCTCAGAGCGGTTTTGCAAGTACAAAGGCCTCACCTCATTCCGTACGTCCAGGTGGGACCCCTATGAAGAGCTTCCGATGGAGTACTCACGGATCTACGAGTTCGAAAGTTTCCGTGGGACCATGAACAAGGCACGCAACATGTATCAACAGGCAGCGGACGCAGTAGCCTCCTCCGGGCATTTCTGCTGCCTGACACTCAGAGGTGCGGGCCATGTTAACCTGTCAGCCCTCTCGACCGTCTGCGTCTCATCCCTAATGGCTTACGAGCGTAAAGCCACTGTCATGCACGCTAGAGTACAGCGGCGAGTGGAATTCGGAGACGAGGAGGTGATGGCCTCGAAGCGAGACGTCTGGCTCCAGGCAGGGTTCAGGCGTCTCCCTATTTCGGTAGTGTACTCAGTGTAAGTTATCTTTGTTGAAGGTTGTCTCTCATTATCTCCAGAGACGAAGGTGCCATTTCGTCCAAGATGAAGTACACTAAATCGGTACAGATAGGCCAGCGGGTAGTCGCTTCATGGCTCGGTCCTGCTATGGCTCCAGGAGCGAGCGTTCTTATTTTCCAAGAGAGGTCGACTGATCACCCTGTTTTCCCTACAACGTGCATGGCGGGAGGCAACGTTTGGGAGGGCGATCCCCGAAAAATAATCGTCAAGCGCATTATTTTGACTGGGTACCCGTTCAAGATCCATAAAAATCTTGCGGTGATCAGGTATATGTTTCACTACCCAAAGGATGTTCAGTTCTTCAAACCGTTGGAGCTGGAGACGGTACATGGCAAGCGTGGAATGATCAAGGACTCAGTAGGGCTTCATGGCAACCTCAAATGCTACTTCAACAGGCCTGTGCTGCACAGCGACACCGTCATGTTGAAGCTCTACAAACGCATATTCCCTCGTTGGCAACCCGTGACGCTACAGGCCAGAGCCGATCTAGACCCGCAGGATCTCGATCTCGTGCCTCTTGTGTGAACTTTTGTTGGAAGTCTCACTTTCGATTGGAGCTTTTGCGTGGAGGTGCGTTCTCCTTCTCTCTAGCTGCGTAACGCCACACAAGCCAAGCGGAGTCGCCATGGCTTTCCCACTCCTTCGAGGCAACCACGCCTGCAGCAACCCAGTCATCCAGTAGTTTCGGCATCCGCCACGGCCTAAAAAGTATTTAATTATTATTCATTTATTTTCTTACATAGAATTGTGCAGAGTGTCCCATAAAAGATGCCTGCTCACGCGCATAAGTTATGGGATTTAACGCCGGCGAATTATTGTCAATGTTGATACAATGGCCACTTTTCGGTCCAGCTTTCGATGCAACGATTTGCAGGGTGCTTCAGTTTCAGATCTTACACAAAGTGTGGCCTAGTCATGAATCTGAGTACCCTTCTGGAATTCTTTTCAGATGCGTTAGTAAGAAAAACGTCTCAAAACAGAACACCGAGTAATTCAGTTTGTTTCTCAGTACATTTACAACCACATATTCGAAAACTACGCTTTAAGCGCTTTGAACATGCTGAGCATGCGACTGGTGACGGCGAAGCCACCCAATACATTCATAGAAGCTGCACAGATCGCGAGTGCATTGAGGATGATGCTGACCAGTCCGCGCTCTTCACAGTACCAGGCAGCCAGAGGGTTGCCGTCATCATCTGAAATGGGTACGTTGTTTGTTGAGCAGACTTGAGTGAGACTGTAGAAGTCGTTCCAGCCGGGACTAACCGTGACCAACGCGGCCAAGATAACGACCCCCGAGATCGCATTGGTGAGAGACATCAGCGGCGTATGAAGCGCTGATGTCACTCCGCACACCAGTAGGTACCCAACCCAAGATCCGAGGAATAGAATCATGACAAATCCAACGAAGTCCTGCAGAAAAATGAGAAAACCAATACAACGAAATAAAACCGTAGCAGTTATAACGGTAACAAGGCCATCGACTTACCATTGGAGCGGTGAAACTTAAGAGCGTGGCGAGCGCAGCGATGAATAGCAGCAACAACCACTCCGCCGGACAGGAGTTCAGCATCCATTTCCGCTGCGATATCTTAGCACATCCCGTAACAGCCTCAATGATAGTCATGCTCTTTGACGAGGAGGGCATCACCGAGAGCGCCTTGGCAGCGGGAACCGGAGGGGCCACACGCCGAGGGGACGGGAACAGGTTCAGTTTGCCGTGGGAGAGAAGAATAGTTCGAAGAATGGGATCCGTGACGTCAAGGGTCTTCAAGGAGTTGGTTCGTGACGTGATGTGTTGTAGCAGATTGAGGATGTTGGCCGAAAGCATTTCAGAGCTGATAGGTGCTGCTGTGGTGCTGACAAAGTCCACACACCCGACCATGTGTACCCCGTTACTGGTAGTGTAATTCTCGCCTGGGCGTGTGATCTCACAGTTGCCACCTGTGGGTGCAGCGAGGTCTACAAGCACCGACCCCCGCCTCATCAGCTTCACGTGCTCCTCTTTCAGCAGAATTGGGGCTTTACGGCCAGGGATGGCCGCAGTCAGGATGAAAATGTCGCACTCGGCTGCCTGCTGACTGAACAACTGCATCTCCTTCGCGATAAACTCTTCACTCATTATGTTGGCATAACCTCCAGCTCCCGCCCCATCCTCATCGAAGTCCAAGACTAGGAACTTTCCACCCATAGATTTCACTTGGTCGGCGCACTCCTTTCGCACGTCGAACGCTCGTACATCAGCACCCAGCCTGTGCGCGTCGCCAATGGCCTGCAGTCCCGCGACGCCAGCTCCTACTACGAGCACCTTGGAAGGAGGGTACGACCCGGCCGCGGTGATCTCAGGGCCAGGCAAACGACCAAATCGATGCACTGCCTCAAGAACTGCGCGATACCCAGCGACCTTCGCAGCCGAGGAGAGGACGTCCATGGCCTGAGCAGCGGTCACTCGAGGCATGATGTCCAGAGACAGCCAGGAGATGCCGTTGGAAGCGGCGGTGTCGATGAGGTTGGCGTTGTGGAAGGGATCAGAAAAACACGTTACCAGCAAGGACTTTTTGCATCCCAGTGGTACGGCTGCCTCTACAATCTTCCCATCTCGCGTTAACTCCACAACCCTCTCAGTGGTCTCAAAGTCCTGAAGGTCATGGACCATGTAACCTAACTCCTGTAGACTCGGACTGGTAACCTTGAACACAAGGTCACTTGTGCGATAGACATCCTTGCGTCGTTCGAACGTCTGCGCCCCTGCTTCCTCGTAGTCCCGGTCGGTCACACCAGCAGCCAGACCGGCTCCCTGTTCTACGACGATTCGTGCGTTGAAAGCGGCCTTGAGAATGTTGCGGACGTCCTTAGGGACTATGGCCACTCGGTTGTCGTTGTCTTCGCCGACAATACCGATGATGACTGGTTGTGGCTTGGATTTTCTGAAGAGATGGCTCTCCTCGGAGGTCTCATCTTCCTCAACCTCGTTGTCACCTCCTGCTTTAAGCTTGCTCTCCAGCTCAAATCTCTGCTGCACTCGTTCTTCTTCGGCTGCGATGAAGTTGAACACCGACGGGGAAGCTTCCGGTTTGGTGGACACTCGTTCTCGGACGGGTTCAATGAGCTTTTCCATGATGTCCTTTCCATCGCCGAGCAGCATGCTAGTTCCCGGAGAGGTGAAGAGAGGGTTATCAATCCCAGCATATCCAGTGTTTAAACTTCTCTTGATAACCACGGTGCGTTTAGCCTTCCAGCACTGCAAGACGGGCATTCCATAGATAGCACAGGACTTGTCGTTGACAGCAGCAGGGTTAACCGTGTCATTTGCTCCGATAACGATGCAGGTGTCGATGCGCTCGAATGACCCGTTTGCTCCCTCCAGATCGTCAACAACATCGTAACTGACACCAGCTTCGGCCAGCAGCACATTCATATGGCCAGGCAATCTGCCTGCGACTGGATGCACTGCGAACCGACAAGAGCGGCCTGAAGCCCGCAGAGTGTCAGCCAACGTGGCGACAGCATGCTGTGCTCGGGAAACGGCCATACCATAGCCAGGAATAATTACAATCGACTGTGACCCCGCTAGATATCGTGAAACAATATCAACATCCGCGACGTGTACGTCAAGACGCTCCTCCTCGGTAGCGGGAGCAGTCGCCTCACCACCGAATCCACCCATGAGGACGTTAGTCAGGGACCGGTTCATAGCTTGACACATCAGGATCGACAACACAATGCCGCTGGCTCCTACAAAAGCTCCAGCGATGATCATCAATGAGTTCGAGAAGGTGAGGCCAGCGAAAACCGTAGACCACCCTGAAAGGGAGTTTAGGAGAGCGATGACCACGGGCATATCAGCGCCACCGATGACAATGACCATCAGAACACCGTAAATGGCAGCTGCCGCGGCACCGCCACAAAGGACTGCGATTCCTACAGGACTGTCCCCCAACCCCTGGACGGCAGCGAAGGTGGGGCAGGCGATCATTGCGATAAGAAGCAGCACGTTCCAGAACAATCTACCTGGAACGCGAGCAGCATTGCCGGAGATCTTACCTCCAAGCTTGAGACAAGCCACTATGGAGCCGGTGAAAGTCATCGTTCCAATGAGTAGACCCAATACGTAAAAGACGGAGCTGCAAGGTGTGAGAATGGCAAAAATATGGCAAAACCCACTTGTAGATCTGAAACGGTGACGACTGGCCTTCTGCGAGTTGTCGCAACCGCTCGAACGGTGACATGTACAGAGCTATCGACTCAAGAGCCGCAGCTAAGCCACCTAGGGCGTTGAGCATCCCCACCATCTGTGGCATGGATGTCATCTTGACTTTGGCCGCCAGGAAAACTCCAAGGGCTCCGCAGGCGATGAAACAGCAGGCGAAGATGATATAGCCGTACCCATAAACAGAGTGCGACGCGACGGTGCCCGCAATTGCTGTTAGCATTCCGACAAGCCCAAAGAAGTTGCCCATGCGAGCACTTGCTGGGCTCTTGAAGCCGAATATCGACAAAGAGAACAGAAGAGCGGCCACCACGTAGATAACCTCAAGCCAAAGTTGATCCTCAAGGAGCCATTGGACTATTAAGTCGTATCCCTGCGTCTGAAACAGCACTGCTGCTCACGCTCATAAGGTCTGCTCCAAGCATCTTGATAATGCGAAAATTTAAGTTGTCCTATGAGACTATTAGTATTAATAGCGGGGGCTGGGGCTGTTGCTTTT
>NW_027178959.1:0-20619 GCF_019968985.1 Porospora cf. gigantea B | reverse complement strand
CTGTGGTTGGCGAGGCTTATTGCCGGAGTCGTGTCTCTGGCAGGGATTACTCGCCTACAACTTGACGTTGTACATGGACGTTCACTCTTGTCTGTCTCTCGCACTGCGACTAGAATCGCGTTCACCGGATGCTTCATGACTCTGTGGTTGGCGAGCCTTGTTATTACTCTCTGTCTCACTGTCGGAACATTCAAATGTGTGCGTTTCTTTAGTCTTCCGACAGCCACTCCATAAACGCTTCATACTCTTCGCACTTCAGGTTCGCTACCACGCCAGGACAACTTGGCGTTAAGGTAGCTGTCCATTCAATCAGCCGGTCGACATCGAACATGTCGTGGGCGTAGAGGGCTTGAAGGCACTTGACGAAGCCTTCGGACTGGGATAGGATCTCATCAGATTTGCCGAAAACTGCACCGCAGTGATTCAAACAGGTATTGGCCACCAAAGCAGTGAACTCCGCGCTGTCGCTGGAGAAGGCCTCCCACAGAGGGAGGATACCTTCCAGATCCCAGTCGTCTGGGTCTCCTTCTCGCATCAAGAAGTTCTCCAAGACCTGAGGGACGAGTATCGCGGCGACATCTGCATCTTTCTTGTGGGAGGCGAGCCTGAAGCTCTTCACCTCGAGGACCTTATCACGAGCAGTTTGGGGTTCGGCGAGGGCGTCAGCCACAAAGGCTTGCACCTCGACCGCGAAGTCACTAGCCTTTCCAGCAGAGCGGACTTGGTAGGCAGGAGCAGCTACCACAGGCAGCGTCTCGTCAGCGACAGAGAGGCCGTCGATAAACGAGACATACGTGGTGAATGGTTTCATCTCTTCGGCCTCGGTAGCAGCTTTTAGGACGTCCTCTCCTAGAGAGTGATAGTCGAAGCTGCTGATGAACTGCCTCAATACCTGCGGCGCAAGAAAATGGATTCCCGAGTCCGTGAGGTCCGTCCGAATCATAGTCCGGGCTCCTTTACGGTTGCGGTTGAGACAATCCACAGGAATCTTCAAGGTGGAGTCACCCTCCTCGTAACGAAGATAAAAACTAAGCTCCAAAGAGTCGGGGCAATACCCTATGATCGCGCTCGACACACCAGAAGTGAAGACTTTAGTTGCGGATATCATATTGGTTTTCCGGCGAGTCAAGTGTGCTTGGGCTGCCGATTTCAGGGAGACATTGAATGGTAGTCTGCCTGGGATCACGATCACATCCTGCATGTCAATTAGAGCGTCAAACTTCCTCAAGAGTTGTCGGATGGCATCTCCTTCAGTGATGTCCTCTCCTACAACGTGAACGACCTCCACCAAGTCGAATGACCGGCGAGTGCCACTCTCAAACCAATTCGATATCAAGTCCCCCTCAGATGAACTGGTGAGGAACAGCACTTGGTTCACCTTAATCTCCCACAAGCGATCGACAAGCTTTGCAAGATGAGCCGTCACGTCGCCGCCAATGTCCTCTATGGGCTTTCCCAACACCACAGCTGTGTAGTGCTTGTCCATGGCCGAAAAGATGCAAAATGCCGAGGCAGCCTGAGCTGGTGAGCAGCGAGCAGCTCGTGGACCACGCTCTCGAGATACAGCCTCGGTTGTCTTACGACGACAAAAAGGGGTCCTGGGGGCGCGTTTGCGTAATCGGAGGTTGCGAGTTTTACACCGGAGCTCCCTATTTTGCTGCAGCTGCCGCTCTCCGGATAGGAACCGACTATGCCTACGTCGTGACTACGAAGGACGCGGCACCCGCCATCAAGACGTACTCTCCTGAGCTCATCGTAATGCCCTGTCTACCGTCAACAAATGACCCCGTGGTTCGCAATAGAGAGCACATGTTGAGGGTGTTGGGTAAGGCGCACGCAGTGATTCTGGGACCTGGCCTAGGTCGTGATCCCGTCACACTTGACTACCTTCGAGCTTTGACCCACGACGTGTTGCCGTCCTTGGAGGTACCGGTGATTGTCGATGCGGACGGGATATTACTGGTGGATGAGGTATGGATCGAACAGATGAGGGCTGCGGTGGTGATAACTCCAAATTGGCACGAAGCATCTCTGTTGAAGGGTCTCCACATCCTCGACAGCCAAAGGGACGTGTTCAAACTGGTGAAGGGGAAGGAGGACAACTTAAGCTGTGCAGGTTTCCGCTGGGCCGTCTCGGAGATCGGGGCGCCACGGCGTGTTGCTGGCCTTGGAGATGTACTGTCGGGGGTGCTGGGAGCCTTACTCGCCTGGACGACGGTGGCAGAGGTACCCGTATCGCCTCGTACGATTCTATTGGGTTCCGTAGTGCTTCGACGCGCGGCGTGCGCAGCGTTTGAGAAGTACGGACGCCAAATGACTCCGTCAACAGTTATCGAGGCTATTTGCGAATCTAATATGCCCTGGACTCCTGTGACGTGACTTTATTCAATCTCGAAATCATTAACGCACTCTCGGTGGCCTGGATTGAAGCAGAAAGTAGGACATAGTAAGGCGGAAACTGGTTGTGGGGTGTACACACCTGAATCCTCGCGTGTGCACTCATTGGCCAGATGCTCATCGATGGCACGGTCAAGCTCATCTGCGGCGGGCTGCACTGCAGCGACGTAACCTTCATTTTGCCATGCTAACTCGATCCCAGCTCGCTCCTCAGCACTGAGGCCGCTGCTGCTGTCATCTCTTTCTTTGCAATGCTCAGGCGTCCCGATAACCTTAGCTCGCGAGGGCTCATCTGGAGGAGTGACGATGATCGCCGGAATGGAGACCTCTCCCTTCGAAGCTGAGCACCCCATTCACAAATCTGTCACGGAGGAAATTTCCTTCCGCTTGGGCTTGACCAGCTTGGGCTTCTTAGGCTGCTTGCGTTCCACGACCACCTTTTTTGAGGTCTGCACTTTCTTTACTGCCAGTCTCTTCTGAGGCATCTCCTTGCGGTCTTCCTTCACCTGCATCTTGGAGGCGTGGGAAAGGTCTTTCTTCACATGCGTCTTGGGGGCGTGGGAAAGTTCTTTCTTCACCATCATCTTGGGTGCGTGGGAAAGGTCTTTCTTTGCTTTCAGCGTGGCCTCTGTGGTTGTATCAGTGATCCTTGCGCGTTCCGATAGCTCATTCATCGCTCTGTATGCAGTCCGACGTGCTCTAAGTGTCGGGTCCGCCTCTATCTGCGCTCCCAGCGCCCGCAGAAGCAGTCGTCGTACAGTAGTGCCCTCGCTCGTAGCCTGATGCTGCAGCTTCATCCTTCCGCATTTTGCTAGGAATTCATGTCGAGATCTAGTAGCACACACTTCAGTGGGCAGCCGCTGCCCTAAACCAACAACGAAGCTTTGAGCAGCCGACACGTCCCTCAAGACAAAGTCCTCCACTCTGTCCTTCGTCTGGACTGTGCAGCAGAGCCACGGCGTGGGAATTGCATGCTCTTGATACTTGTAGGGTTTAGGGTTCCGTATCTGCGGGTGATCACGTTGGAAGCCTTCAGCTCTGTGTGAGGGATTCTCGACTGGCTCACATCGCACTGGCTCTGGCCTGTGGCCCGTAATTTACGGCAAGAATGTCAGCGTACTTGATTTGGTTTTTCGGCTTCGGTCTCGGGTTCACAGGGAACTCCCCTCTGAAGTCTACGAATCCCAAATGTGCTGGCTGGAAGATCACTACGCATTCAACCGTCTTGTGCATGCTAGAAAACCAGCCAACCACTAGACGTCGCGCAACCCTGCCTTTGATCCAGGGATTCAGGGCTTCGTTCGCCTCATCATCGTCTGGTTGGGCGCCAACTACATCCCGTTTCCGGAACATTCTGTCCAACATCACATCCTTGCCGCGCTGGACGAGCTCCAGCTCCGCTTGCAACTGCGCGTTGCGCGCGTTGGCAGCCGCCAGCTCACTTTGGTGAGTCTCCAACTCGCCACTGAGCTGGAGGACCTTCCCTTGGGCCTCGGCTTGCTTCTCCAGCGTCGCTTCGAAATCCAAACCCATCAGCTGTGCAGTCTTCTTGACCTGATCCAGCTCCAACTGCAACTTGTCGAAGTCGATAGACCCCATCCGTACCTTTACATTGGCCAGCACTTTCTCGTGTACTTGCAGCAGTGAAGCATATGCCGCTGTCAAGTCCTTCATGGCCGTGTGGGTAGTGTTCTGCTGTGTAGAGAGCTCACGGATGCGTTCCTCCTTGGCAGCTGAGTCCTTTTCCAGCTCACGAATCTTCATCTCCGCGGAGGCGGCGATCTCTCCCTCCTTTGGATGCATCTTGATGTCGACTGCCTGCTCTCTCGTGATGTCAGGTCTCTCTCGAGGTGTAGGCCCGAGCGATGGCAAGGGAGTCGCTTTCGTTAGTTTTAGCTGATCAAACTCTTGTTTGACGCGTCTAGCGTTGGATTTCGCCTCCTCCAGATCCTTCTTCAGCTGCTGATTCTCCTTCTCCATTGCGCTTGCCCCGCTGATACTTTTCTGGTGGCTCGCCAACATGGCATCTTTTCGCCCCATCTGCTCCTCTACGATCTGCAATTTGCTTATGACCAGTTCCAATTGGCACTGCTTCTCTCGCAGGCCGTCAATCAACGACGTCTTCTGCTCCCCCAGTTCCTTGACGGTAAATACCAACGCGTCATACCTCTTCTGCAACTCGGTGAGTTGACTCCGAAGTTGACTTGCAGCTGACGCGCGTGAATCTACGACCTCAGCGCGGGTGTCCACTTCATACTTCAACTCCTCAATTCTCTGGAGCAGCTTGTCTTCGGTTTCCTGCGTCTCGCGTCTTTTCTCGTCCAGTTTCAGGTTCATGAACTTGGCTTCTTGAAGGCTGTTGCACAAGTCATCTCGTTCCGCCTCAAGACCAACAATCACGGCTTTCAAACCGTCGATGTCTCTTATGAGCGCGTCGTACTGCTCGCGTGACACTTGAGGTCCAACAGGAACATCCATAGCCTGCAAGCGACTAACGAGACCCCTGAGGTTGATGACCTCGGACTGAAGGTTTAGAACGTCGTTGATGGTGTATTCTTCTCCGTCAGTCCCCACTACCACTTGCTTTTGCCGCTGTGGCCTGCTTTCCGGAGCTGGTGGTTTGGTTGACGTGCCAAGAATATTCTCCTTTAGGTCCTTCAGATCTTGGTACTCGCGTCGAAGGGCATCTACAGATCGCTGCACTGCGGCGCCGAATACAGTGCGGTTTCGCGACTCGCTCAGGTTTTCTGGATTCAAATCTGCTTGTATCTTTCGAGACCACATTTATAAATGCCGGAGAACGAATCAATCACGAATACCCATAACCTTGCCTCTCCATAACTCCTTCTTCCGGAGCACGCCATGCTTCAGGTCTTGTGCGAGGTTGTCGATGCACTCCGTTAGGTCATGTGAGCCGAACGCCAGCTCAGCCTCGTCCATGCACACGGATCTGAAGCCAGGGTGGGATTCGTCATCCGACGCCTCCTCCATCAGGTAGTCCTCGAACGTGATACCAGAGGACTGCTCGTGGTTGTGAGGGCAGTGACCAATGTGACATCGTTGACTTTCGTCAAGAGGAAACGCAGGTTCCGTGAAGTTGACATCCAAAGCAAACCTGAACGGCAAGAGCCATGTCCACAGTGGTCCCAGCGCCTCGTTCAAAGTCGCCATCAGGGGCTGTTTTCGGCCCTGAGCCTTCTTGCAGGCTTCGACGAGTGTAGAATTCGCCGTGAAGGACTCGAGTATATCCTTTGCAAACTGTGATACCTTGCCAATCGAGTACATCGAGGTTATCATGGCCACAGCTGCGTCAGAAAACACGAAGGACGTTACAGTGACCAAAGAGGACGCGTTTGCTAAGACTCGAGGAGCTCCCCCTCAACGCCTTCACCAGCGAATACCCACACAAAATCAGCGCGTAGGCGAGGAACAGCACTGCATAAAGAAACATGTTGCAACCCACTGAGATGGCATAGGAAAAGCAGGAAGAACTTTACGTTGAAAAGCCCGATACAATTACCAATCCAAAAGCAATGGTGATCCATTCGGAAAATGCAGGATCCACATCGACGGCAGTGATACGCTCTAGGTGGCTTCCATCGTTGGCAAACGCCGCATCGATGATAGCACGCCACACTATTGTGCGGCACCTCCTCAGGGCACCCATAAGCGCCCAATGAACCGGGGTCAGTCCAAACCGCGCAAGCGTGGAACTGCACAGTCCAGCACCATAAGACGTTTGCCAGCCAGCAAAGAGCGTTTCCAGGCCACCTCAGCCCTAACCCCAACGAGTGCAGTGCGAGGCTCCTTGGAGTAACGCGCCACCAGACGCTGTGCACGTAGGCGTGGAGCCAGAGCAAAGTTAGAGTCAGAAGAAGGAAGGTCGTCACTACAAGGACACCCCCTTCAAGGTGCTTGACGCCGACACGACGCATGGCTGGAGTGACACGCATATGCCGAATTCAACGCGCTCTATCTGCTTTCACGTGTCCAGTGCCAGATTCGTCTATCAGCGCAGAATGCCGACCTCTGGAACACCACAGCATTCAAAAGCTCGATTAATGACTCGACATCCGTCAGCGGAAGGTCGCATCAGTCAAATTCAAAGAGCTGTTAGGTGAGGGTCTCCAGCTCCTGTAAGTAGAAAACCATCTGAAGGTATTTTCCTGGAGTCGTTCGGAGTAAATTCCAGCACTTCACTTTGGAGTGATGACGATACTCTTCGAAAAGCTTCCACAGACGTGATCGAGGAATTTCAGTCAGCCAGACTTGCTCCAACGCCGTGGATGGCAGCGGAGTGCCCTGAGGCGCCAAGCGATTCTATGTGGTCCGATTCTGAGGTCTCGGATGACACCTCAGCACTGTTCAGGGATCTAGAAGTCCCTTCTGGCGT
Source organism: Porospora cf. gigantea B (assembly GCF_019968985.1). Classification (NCBI taxonomy): domain Eukaryota; phylum Apicomplexa; class Conoidasida; order Eugregarinorida; family Porosporidae; genus Porospora; species Porospora cf. gigantea B. The sequence continues at coordinate 13,829 of NW_027178959.1, read as the reverse complement.
TTCCCAGCAAAGCAAGAGGGTCGAAGTCACAGAAGACGGTTCAATGGAACCCAACGACCCATCAGATCCCCAGTCAAATAATGAAGCATCGCGACACAGCTCTCTGAGCAGCGAGTGGATAGGAGTCTACTCGATAGCAACCAGAAGCTCATCGGGGACCTTTGATACCCCCAGGTTGGAGGCAGCGCCATCTCTCATGCCGAGCCAACCTGAGAGGTCCTCTGTTTATAGCGAGGAGACAGATGAGTCTCCTGAGCTAGAAATCAGAGCCGACGTCACCTGGGCTCGCGTTGACACGGTGGAGTCTGCTGAGGTGGAGACCAAAGCGGACGTCACCTGGGCACGCTTCAAGCACGAACCAGAAACTCTGGCGGAGCTGTTAACTCCTGACCACGCAGATCCCTTCTTACATTCGCTGCCAATCACCGATAGACCAGAAGCAGCACCTCTATTGGAGGACGCAGCTCTCATGGAGCTCCTAAGCGCTCAGGTTATCGATTTTGAAGCTGAGTCACGCAATCTTAGTGGCGAGAGCGTCCTAAGGGAGGTGGCCCGGGTGCATCGTGAGCTCTCAAGCCGTCTCTTCGGCTCAGAGTCACCGCCATCTCGAGATCCATCTGCTGTGGTTGAGCAATCTCGAGATCCATCTGCCGTGGTTGAGCCATCTCGGCGCACTCGGGCGGAGACGCTTAGCAACCTCTGGGAGGATGTCTCTGTCGAATCAGGGCATGTAGCCTTCGCAAAGGCGCGTGCGCTGGGTCAACAAACAATGAAGACCCTAGCGATGGAGATTCTCAACGTCCGCGTAGCCAATATGGACGACAAGGACACCTCTGGCGAAAACACGCGAATGCTCAACAACGTTCTGGCAGTGCCGTCCATCAGTATCGCCAACCGCCTCACGCTGGTGCCGATCACAGCATTTTGGGGCGCCTTGCTGCCTCTGCTGGTTCTTTTTTTGGGATTGCGGTTACTGTTGGGTGTGATGACAGTGGATGTCCGCTATCCTCTGACTCCAGGCAGCTCCTTGCATATCCACACCCGTAACTGTCCTGTTGTGATCACCCACGCCGAGAACGCCCAATCGGAGATCTTTCTGCGATCCTTCAGATGGTTTTCTGTGAAGAAAGCGAGTTTCAGCAGCTTTTTCTCCGCATCGCCTGTGTCAGTCTCCGACGACATCATCAACGTCGACATGCGTCAGTACCCCAGACCCTCATTCTTCCACTGTAGCACTCGGCTGGCTCTCACCCCTGGGTTCGAATTCGGTGACTTGAACATCGTCTATGCCCATGACGAGCCCTACATCGACGTCCTGGCTACGGAGGACATCACTGCCAAATCTTTCTCTCTTAGTGTGCTCCACGGTTTCGTACATCTCAGATCGATCAACGCTCGTTCCATTCGACTAGACGTTGGAGACGGGTCCTTGGAGTTTCAGCTGCACGGAGATCTCGACAAGCATTATGATTTGACTGACAAGCACTCTATCTATATTCGAGCCCAGTCCACACCGGTCAGTCTGTGGACGAAACATCCGGTGGACTTCGAACTCTCAGCCGAGGCTGCCACCAAGGCCCAAATCCGCGGTGTACATGTCACGGCTGACTCCGAAGCGCTTACCACCCGATTTTCTGTATTGCCGGCGTATAGCACCAGTGTTTGGGAAACTCCACCGGCCCTACGATTCGGATTCGCGGGGAATTCCGCACCTCTCTACCTCACGTGCCTAGTGGACCGAGACCCGGATATTAGCTCCGACCTCTGGCTGGGGCAGCTGCAAGCGGCTACACCAGCCTTCCTTGACGAGTCTACCGGCAGATTGGAGGAGTTGGAGACGCAGATAGCCACTACGTCCAGCGCGTACGTAGCCCGTGCCTACATGACTGGCGTTGAGGGCCTTGAAGGCTACTGGGGATTTTCAAGCTCTCTTGCGTACGTAGGACAACCGAGTTTGCTGTTTGAACTGTTCTCTGCCGGCCTTCTCACTCCGGCTCGGTTTAGCGTCAATCTCCACGTGCTTGGACTTTGGTGTCGACCCCAAACCCTTGCAGCTGCCATCCTGGCTTCCATCAACCGCGAGACCGACTACGGCCGTGGAACCCAAGCGCTCTTTGACGTCACCGACGATTCCGAGTACTCGAACGCTTTTATGCCCGCTGAGGATGTGGACTACCCCGGAAAGCTGTTCAAAAACGTCCCTCACAATTCCAACTGTGTCGACAACCTCATCCGTGGCCAGTTTCTTTCCCTATGGCGCGAGTTTCCGCCAATCCGGAGTCCACATCTCTTTCCGTACTTCCACAACGAAAACGGAGACGTGCTGTATGACACCCGACATGAGAAGGTCTTCACTACTTCCGTAGACGCATCTAGTTGGAGTGCATTCCACGTGGCACTGGCCCTCCATGTGGCTTTCTCCTGTGTCGGGAGCGTCTACATCACATACACGCTACACAACACGGTAGCCACCACCTACTTCCTCAACATGCTCACGCTGGAACAGGTGGAGCCCAACGCCTCCCATCGGCTGGAACACGAAATCAACCACGTTCCGGGCAATCAATGGCATCTCAACGTCATTCGGAGATACGGCTATCCGTTCGAAGAGGTTTTCATGATACGATGGACAGGCCACCCGCCATCTGAGTACTCTCGAATCGGCGTAAAGGTGAAGGAGGTTGCAAAGAGGAAAACTAACGTCGCATCTCAGAACTTGGAGGGGCTGACACTGGACGAGGTCAGAGAGATGGAGAATAACTTGAAGGACGAACTTTTTAACCCAAACGACATTGTCTGCTTCTTTGATTCCAGCAGTGTCCACAGTGTGGAAACTTTGGCGGGCGTCCAGTACGAGGTGGAGATGCCGTTAAACAACCCTACTTGGGGGGTTGACCGTTCAGGAAGTCGTAAGCAGACATGGAATTTGGACGTGCGCAGTCGGTATCGACTTCGTCTCCTCGCGCTGAACTCACAAAACGACATGCTCGACCAGAGCGCCTGGTCTGCTGAGGTGTTAACTGACACAGAGACTAACACTATGGAGTTGCTCTCCTGGGTGTGTCGGTACTTTAAGCCTTGCGGATTGGACAGCTTAGATGTGTTCGTCAGGAGGAACCTGCGGTTGTATCCACCAATGTGCATTCCAATACGGCTAGCACACCTCGAGCTTGAGCTTCTCTCTAGGGATCTGCAGTCGCTCTGTGTTATCCGAGCCCCAGACGAGAAGGTTGTCCTGGATTTAACCAAGACCTCGCAAACGCCTTTACTAAATTTCGCAAGTAAGATTAGATTTGAGGTATTGCTTGCGTTCTGCCACTCGAGCCATCAGGTGTACCTGCCAAAAAACGACGTAAGCGCCCAAAAGCTGATGATTGAAGGAAGGCTTGATCAGGCTGTTGATGGAACATACCACATAAGTTTCGAGGATTCCGCTGCGATTGATGTGGTTTGGGAGCGTAGCATCCAGGAAGAACTGCGTCTGGACTTTATCCATCCACTCTCTGGAACACGGATTGCAGGCTGCGCCATGAAGATGGAAGATGTCGTCCGCGCCGTCACTAACAGCTGGACAATGGGACGCGAGATTCGCAATGAGTTCGGTCGTTTGACGCAGTTGTGTTACCTCCCTCATCAGGGAGGTATCTTTGCCAAACTGAGATGCAAGGTGTTCTCCAAGGAGCTCCTGGAACTGATGGTGCATCCTACGGTGACGACATCCAGTCAACTCGGTGCTCGTCCCTCGTTCGTGAACGATCTCCCCGGCAAGATCGCCAAACATGGCAGCACTCTTCCTTTCTCGTGGGTCTGGTCCCCCTCCGCAGAGCAACCCGAATCTGTTTATCTGCACGCAGTGTCTCATCCCAGCCGCGAGTACCTGTTCCCAGTGAACTTCGGCAGGCCGATTTCGAACACGCAGTCATACTCGTGGGTGGTCGACTGCGACCTTGACAAGAATGGCGAACGCCGTGACCTCGTCATCGTCATGACCAAAACGTCAGGAAAGGACCTCACCAACTGCCTGTGCCAAACGAACGTGCTTATGGTCACTCGCACGCTGCTGTTGGCCGAGATGGAGTACGTCTACGCTAGCTTTTGCCGCACGTTCAACATGGAAATGGTGTACCTGTCGGAGGAGTTGCTACGTGATTCCGAACTCACCGTCACCGAGGAAAGCATCAGTATCGTGCCGAACCTCCGACCCCCACTACCCTTCGAGATCGATGAAGACTCAGCGGAAGCGGTGTATACTCCGGGACAGGCGTTGGTGTCGGGCGAATCCAAAGTCGTCATATTCAACAACACAGACTTCCTTCCTGGAGAGGGTAGAGCCCACCGAGTCGATATCTGCAAAGCCATGGCCCGTAAGGTGAAGGTCGTTGAGGATTGCTTCCTGAACGACGATCGTTGGTGGTGGGAGCGGAGCTACGATGGCTACGTTCTTTCCAACGACATCTTCTACTGGTTCAAACATGGTCTTTCCGCTCCGGTGTTTCGAGGATCTAGGTCGTCGTATGACATGTACATGCTCATGCATTTCCACCTCAAGCCTTTCGCGCTCCACTGTCTGCTGGTTGTGGCAGCAGTGGGGCAGCACGCGATTTTTCCTCTGCAAATGGCTTTACTGCTGTTGCTGTTCAACTACATGACGTTCGCCGCGACTGATTCACCACATTTGCACCTCACTCCCAGCTGCGCGAGCGACTTCGTGTTTGACCGATCTCTGCGATTCCTCACGTCGCTGGACCCACCACTGCCGCAATTGCTTGTCTTGCTGCTGCCACCGCTACTGTTGGAGTTTTTGATGAACTATTTCGGTCGGTTCCAATTTCTGAGCGGCGCCCCGCGGGTCAATATGGTTTGGCACCTCTTCTACACCTTCCTACAGGCGGGTAAGGCGCTTTTCTTCTTCGCAACAACCACGGGACTCTTCATGTGGCTGATCATCGCCTGCCTGGTTAACTCGGTGGCTTATTTACCCTACATCACAAGCGTCGGAGCGGTAATGTTCGTTGTGGGGTCAATATATCGCAGCTATGCGGCCAGCAGAGTGAGTCTTGGAAGCGTTAGACACAGGCCATGGTATCGGAATTTGTACATAAGAACCTGCAGGAGCTCGTGTCCTTGTCGCTGAACAACTGGTTCTCCTCGTCTGGTATTCTCTTCCACGACGGAGGCGATGACAGCAAGCGCTCCGGTCCCTCGAAGCAGAGCATCCGGAAGATTCATAAGGAAGTTCGACAGCTCTCTGCTCGGATGATGAAGTCTTGGCGCGTGCTCCAACCGGCACAGATCCGACCTCTAAACCCCAGCTCCACGATGGTGGACGAGGGCACCCCCCCTTCCGAATCAGGCGCGCGTCTTAGTGATCGTTTGGTTAGTCACGACTTTCTTATGATTCGTGGGAAGTACGCTGTCAGCGACATGAGGCGGCCTGGCTTCGTGATGGGTCAGAGAGATTTACCTGCGAGATGTGAGGGCGAGGAGGTTTCACCACGCAGCGGACTGGGCGAGCTGTGCCGTCATTCGAGCCAACCAATCTGAGCTGATGGACATTATGTCAACTGAGGACGTGGGACTTTTGAGGGATGGCATAGTGTTGGGGCCCCGGTACCACTATCGAGTGATCGAGAAAGCGGACATCCCACCAGAGACAGCAGTCACCTGCGTGATTATGGTGGTTCCTGTGTACCCTCACAGCAACCTGCTTACCAACGCTGTTAAGATCCAGATGATATTCGAACTGTTCGACATCGACCAAGACGGCTATCTGGATGCGATGGAGCTGGGAAACATGGTAAGGAGGCTCGGGAAGCCAAGCACATTCATGGACTTCTTTAGAGGGGGCTCAGTAGATAGGTCCCGCTTCGAAGACTACTACAAGGGTCGTCAGGCACACACCGAGCTTGAAGCTGACTACCAGAGTTCCTTCCCCGTGTTGCAGTCGGACTCCGAATCGGAAGACGGAGATGTCTTCAGTGAGGCGGGTTCCGAGGACGATACACCGGCAGAGACGTGGGGAAACCAGGAGTCAAGCGTTAACGAGCAGAAACTATCTCATATCTACTCCTCGATCACAGAGGAGTTTTGCAATTCGAAGATGGACATTCTAACCCGCTCATCTAACCTGTTGGGACTTCGCATCTTCGAGGCCCAATACAGATCCCTGGCGCCGATGCTCGGCGGGGACACGGTTCTCGGTCTTAAGTCCAGCTTTCCAGACAGCCCCTTACCTCGTGCACTTGTAAGCGTTGCACCTTACATCGGATTCATGAAACACTTGTGCCTCCAGAATTTCGAGGAGCAGCTAGTCCTGGAAAGCGAGAATGTGTTCACTCTTGATGCGGTCAGAGCGGTGGTGTCACGGTTCTTCGACGTGGATATCGTGGACGAGATTACCTTAAAAGTCGACACCATCGTGAATCCGCTAATCCGGCTTGACACCTACGACCTGAGTGCCAACACGCGCCGATTTCTTGCAACTAATCCCCCAGCCACGTACTACGACGTGATTTACAAGCTCTACGAATACCGTATGCTTCACGACGAGGACGTGGAATTGTGGACAGCGACGATCAAGGGTGCAGGGGCTCACATGCGGGATTTGCAGCTGTCATGGTTCGTCAGTGTTCTATTGAAGCTAGAGCTGCTGACCGAGGACGAGGTCGTGAGCACGCCGTTGGGGTATCACGACGTCACGACGAAGCGCTTCCAGTCCCTGACATCATACAGGTGCAAGCGTGAGGAGACCACGGAGTTCTTCCTCGAGCTGATCGCCAAGTATTCCTGTAGACTTCCAGATGGATCCATCAAACCCATGAACGTGGATCATCTCGTTGCCGTTATGGAAGGACTCTTCTCCAACTTCCTGCCAATCCACTCGGTCCACCTGCTATTTTGGCTTGTTGGCGTGGACCTAACCCAAGACGAGCTTCCATTGACGCTGACGGATACTGAGCGCACCGTTTGTGACACACGTGCCAAAGGAGAGGAGAATACCGCCTTTGGAAGACGCTTACATCTATTCAGGGATCGTCAGGTCGCCTTTAGGAACGAGTTCAACATCCAGAAGATCGTTATGAGTCTTTCAAGTGGCGTAGGATGGCTTGCCGTGGATCTCACAGACGAGGCTCTGACCGTCCTGTTCGATGGACACGTTAACCTCGCAAGTCTGCAGATTTGCTTTGGGAGGTTAGAAACGGATTGGACAAACAGCATCCAGAGCGGTGTGAGTCTTGTGGATGCACTGGACAGTTTGGGAGTGCATGCGGACAAATCTGTCACCGAGCTTGACGTGGCCATAGATCGTAATGTTCAGATCGTCGACTGGATGCATCTCCACGGCGACCCTGGATGGGGCCCAAAAATATTCCATGCCTACGCGAAACTTTCCTCCTTCTCCAACGGCTTTCTCAGTCGAAGTCAGACCATGGAGTTCCTACGGCAGGCACAACTTATAATGACAAGCGAGGCTGACCGCCAGCACATTCCCTTTGAGGCGTTCAACCGGGTGATTACTCGCCTGGGATGGTCGATTTCCAGACGGAACTCCGAGATCATCTGGCATCTAGTGGCGGCGCTCAGAGGCTTCAAAGGAACACAAGCCTCGCAGCCCGCAGGGGACCTTGCTGATGGAACTCTTCGAATATTCATGAAGCCCACGTATTTGGATGGCACCACTCCTTTGCTGACGGACACAGACTCATCGAAATTCGTATTCGGAGGATGTATCACGAAGTCTGCGCTAAAGATGTTGATGCCGATTATGAACTTGGACGTGGCCGAGTACGGATTTCACAACATTTGGAACGATCTACACAAAGCACCCATCGACATCACACATGCTTACACGAAACTCATGAAAGAAGGCAATTCCCAGGGAGCCCTCAAAACAGTACGACTATCAATGGACTCCTCCGGGGCTGACCCTACAACTGGCATGTGTGTCGGAATAGAGACGCTCGCCTTCTCTCTCTCCAAAATGCTGCTGACGGGGCTCTGGCCAGACTCGCTGAATACTCTCTTCTGCCTAACATCCCACCTCGACCCAGAGACCTTCTTCTCCACTGTAGACATCAACGAAGTCCTCAGTCGGACGGCCAGAAAGACAAACCGTTACGGTTTGTTGCGAGTTGAAGATGTCGGACCACTACTACTATCCATCGAGATCCGCGGAATCACCTTTCCCATGCTGGTGGATGTCGTGGAGCGAATGAACCTGACAATACCAGCGAAACAGGTCCGTAGAATGTTCAATCTGATGGATATCAACTTCGACAAGTCGCTTGACTCAGAGGAATTGTTGGGTGGGTTCGAAATTCTTTTCGGAAACTTCCTTCCAAATCTGCTTATTGAAGCTATTGGAATCTCCACAAATGAGCAGCTACGCTCAATTCTAACGGCTATTCTGGTGTTGGGACTCGTCGTGGCTTTTCTGGGTTTGGCCTTCAACATGATCAAGTTTGAAACGGATGTTTCGTCAACAGCCATGCAGGTGCTGTTCACCATCGTTGGAGCTGTCTCCCTGAACCAGTCGTCAAAGCAGGACGCAAGCCAAGTAACGGTGCGGTTTAGCTCCAAAATTGAGTCCCTACTGGGCGGCGACCTCCAAAAACGGCTTGATCGCGAGGTTGAGAGCACGCAACGGGCCTTTCGACAAAAGGCCGTAAGAGCGCAGATGAGAGAGCAGGTGGTGGAGCATAAGCCCAGTGGACTCCGCTACGACATTCCGAAAAAGTTTTTTGCCGCCTTGGACGATCCTCGACCTTGCATATACTTTCGACCTGGGGATTTGGTCAGGCTAGAGCCACTAGTTATGGGGCATGTGGATATGAAGAGTGTCGAGTGGAAGATCTTTCCTCAAATCCCTCCTCAGACAGGGCTGCGGTTCAACCTCCACACAGGCGTCATATCTGGAGAGATCCCCGAGAACTACCTGGATACTATAGCCTCTAAGCACGACCGACAACGCCAGTACTTCATACGGAGCCGTCGCACCTCGATTCAAAAGGAGCAGCCTGTCCCCAACTACCGTCTCACGTGTCGTAAGCTGCGCTCTGCCAGCAAGACGTATGTGATCGTTTGCAAGAACGCCCAAGGCTCCGCCCGGACACGAATTACGTTTAGGATTCTCCACCGGCAATACATGCGCGACATGGCACACACCAAGACTAGGCAGTTGTCCAACATCCTACTCCGCTTGGAGAAGTGACTAGGGAGGCGCGCGGCCACCGTGAACCCTCACGTACTCTTGCAGACTCATGGTGTTGCCTTCTGCATCCTCAAACTCCGCATCTCTCTCCGCAGAAAATGCTTGTACCTGTGCTGAGCGCTTCAGTCGGTCGTACAGTGCCAGCGCGTCTTCAATCTTGGTCACCTCCTTGAAGTGGGAGGTGTTCGGAATTCGAAGACAGCGCATGCCAAACGCATGGCGCCACTCAGAAAAATGCCGCTCATATGCACGCCGGCCCCAGTAAGAGTAGTTCCCGCAGATTTCACATCGAAACTCCTGGCCCAGTCCGTGGAGTTTGTACAGCCAGAAGGGAATGGGTTTGCCGTCCCATCCTAGAGGCAGATTCAAAGGGTTGTAGGTGGGAGTGTTGTCATCGGCGTCGTCGAAATCTGACGACAGCTCAGATTCCTCTTCTTCTTCCTCCTCACGGGCGTCTTCCTCCTCGCGTGCTTCTTCCAGCTCCCACGCTGTCCGCGACTGCTTCTTCTGCAGCACCTCCACTGTATGTGTTATTGTATCACCGAGAAGCTCTCGGTAGCGCTGTACGAGTGCCTCTTGGCCAGCCACACGCTTATCCAAAGCCTCGCTAGCCTGCACTCGGGCCTCCAACTGCTCTGGCGAGAGGCTCTGCATTGTCGTTAGCGCCTTTTTGTATTTCTTCGAGTTCATGTGACTCGTTCGCGTCCCTTCTGTGGCCATCAGACAATCTGTAGCCGGACAATAGAACGGCAGGCGGTTCGTCGGAGTCACCCATTCAGGAATGCTTCCAGAGGCCCACCTATGCTCGAAGTCAGCATCGAATTGCTGACGTATCTTGGCGACATCCGATAATGGGTTCTGACGATAAAAGAATCCAGCCAGGTAGTCAGCGAGGTTTTTGACATACTGGTCGTACTCCGAGATACGATATTTCGCTCGACGAGGTATGTCGTGGAAGCGGTCGAAGGTTCTGAGATACTGTACGAGGTCTACGTCCACAAAAACTAGTTTGTTTTGGATCTCAGGGGATGCCCAGTCAATCTGGTTTCCGGCCTCCTCTATGGTTATGTTACCCTTGCTTGCGGCATGCTTCTTGATCCGTACTTTCTCAGTGTTAACGAAGTCACTCACGTGGATTTCCCGGAGGATCCGTAAGTTGCAATAAGCGGTGCGCAGTGGTTCCAGGTCAACGAGACTTCCGCGCTCCTCAGCGCCGCTGAAGATGAGACTCATTGCCCCGCCATCCCAGGGAGCGATTTCAGACAGTACTCTCTCGAGCCGAGCCTGCTCCAGTTTCATCGAGGTCTCAGTGGCAGTTTCGTCCTGAAGCCCAGCAACGATCACGTCCCTAAAGAACAGGGCCGGATCGGAATGTTCAGTAAGGGGCTTCACGCCCGCTGGAGCGCTCTTCTTGTGTTGGATGCGAATCTCAGCCAACCGATCGTAGAAGTTCGTCCACACATTGCCTCCCGCTGTCTCCCCCGCCAAAAAGGCCACCTCCTCCGCTCTGGCCCGGTCGACATCACGGTACAGCTCAATCACCTGCGCCGAGGTAAGTTGCAGGCGGTGCACCGCGCAGCGCGTCGCATGGTCGTGGAAAACTCGACGCTGCTGTTGAGCAGGAGTTAGTAGCCGGGCGTTCTTGTTGACCTGTTTTTCACTGAAAAGCAGCGCTGCTGTCTTCTCCAGCGACTCAACATCTTCGTGTCGCTGTCGAAGGTCCTCAAGGACAGAGGAGGACATAAATCAAGTTTTTGTTTTTTGGGTTAAGATTCTCTACTAGGCAGTGGTGCAACGCGTGTATATCTGCTGGCGGGCATGATGGTCTCCCACCTGCTTGATCCTCCCGTCCTCCATGAGGTGTCTGATACCGATCTTGGCCAGAGATACCGTAATTCCCAGCCGCTCCGCCACAATAGAGGGTGTGATGACCTTGGACTTAGGAATGTCAGACAGGAGCTTGTCTAGTGTGCTCTTCGTGAATAGCACGTCCTTCTCAGCCTTGTCACGAGCGTTGCCCTTAGCCCACTTCTTCTTGCCTCGCTTTCCACCCGCGGCAGCGGCGGCAGCGATCTGGGCCTTGGTCTTCTTCTCCTTAGGTGCCATTGTAGAGAGTACCGGTTAAATCGCTCATTTTTGCCGGTCCCTTCACTGGCCGTTTTGTCTCAGTGTGCTTGCACCCCAACGCCGCTTCCTTTCTAAGGAAGAGCTTGGAGGTCACAAGGACGACGGAACCATCACGAATTTTTAAAACATACCTTGGAAATGAAGGGCTAATTCTGCTAATCATGCGACTAAAGGTACGCCAAATCAGATTCAGTGAAATGATTGTGCTATCGTCGATGCCGTGCATAGAGCGGTACATGTGAGGGATTAAATTCGTTCACAATGACAGCTCCTTGTTTGCTATTTTGAGAAGGGACACCTGTGAATCGACTTGCAGGCAAGGTTTCTTGATGAAGTCTGGAGCTCAGAAGAAGGTGAATGACATGGTTGCTGCATTCATTCGAGAGCACCAAATTGAGTCAGTTGGGGAGGCACACCACTTATTGGCGGCCACAACCGGATCAGATTGTCAACTGAGATCGGCCTTCATTCAAGGCCGACCCACCAACTCTGCAGAAGAACACCAGCTGCTGACAACGGAGGCAGGGTCCAGTTGTGAACTGAGAGACAGACGCTTCTTCTCAACGTTGCTGACTCCACAACATTATGATGTCTTCACGCAGCTTCTGGACGCTTGTCTTCTAAGGGCGCCTTGGGCGACGACGTGGAGTTTGCGGGAGCGGGCTTTGTACGCCAGAGATCTGCAGTTCGCCAGCCGCGATCCAGATTGGAGGGCCATGGTCGAGATTCGATCTTTAGCGACCGTGAAGGATGAGGAAGGCATAGCGGGGCTGAAGCTCGCCCTGCAGCTTGCGTACTGCGAGATTAAAAACTTGCGAGACGAAGATCGAGACATCGAGGTGTTCTTTGCACATATGGAATTCCTCGAGGACGTGGATCCAGAAAGTCCATGGGCCGTGCTGGGTACCTTTGTAGGCATCATGAGATTGGTCGGCCCTCCTACGCCTTCGACACCCAAAGAGCTTCGATTCGCTTGGAAGCACCTTCGGCGCGAATGCAGGAGCCATAGACTGCCCTGCGGCAAGCAGACTGAAGGACGGAGCTTTCCGGCCGGAGTTATGTCATTAGCGTGCACCAGTCGAGCTATGGGACTGGATATGCTGGAAGACGCTGGTTCGGCAGAAGGCGTTTGGTTACTGGACATCGCAACAGCATCGAAGGTGAGGACTCAGGCCTACGTCGAAGATTTGGTGCATCTTTTGGAAACGGCAAGTGACATTAAGCAAGACGAAATCGACGATCTATGGATTGATGTGGGATCGGCGCTTTCCATGAGAGACCTTACGTTGGCGGTGAAAACGGGAGCCCAGCTGGAAGATATTATCCCACACTCGCGGGTCAAACCTATGGTTAGAAGCCTCCAGGTACAGCACGCCTCATGCGACCGGGAGGCTACAGTGGTGCAGCTGACCACCGACAATATCCCGTTTGCGTTCATAGGTGGCCTGTCGGACTTGCTGGCCCGTCAGTTCACCCTCGTCGTCATCTTCCGGCTGATCTACAGCGTCTTGCAGCTCTACTGCCAGGAGGCAATTGTGTACCACCTTCTACTCCAATCGAAGTTCGCTCAGTCTGCTGAATTGGCCCTCTGTTTTGGCCTGTGGATAGACCGTATCACGAGGGGCACTACGGAGACCCTCGGGAACACACCGATGCCGAATGACCTAAGCGGCACAGGTCTACTGGACGTCACCATGGGTCTCGAGGGAGGCCCTTGCCACCAACCTGAACGCGCCTATTCCAACGCCCTCACACTGCTCTGTCATGGGCTCCGAATTGGCTTGCGAATCCTCGAGAACGCAACGCCATCCCCTTGGGACGCCGCTCTACGCGACTGGCAAAGCCTGCTAAATCTGTTGGCCAAGGTTCCCTCAGCAATATCGGGCCAGCTACCCCCAGCCTTTAACCATTACAACGTGAAAGCATGTGGCAAACTAAACAAGCACGATCTCGGCTGCCAACTTTGTAGCATGGGCGCGGGATCGGATTGTGAAGCTCGCAAGAAGCTGCGAGACGGACTAAACAATCTCCACGCGAGCGCCGTGGCCAAGCACAATGCCGTCAGACACGCTGCCGCGTCGAGATTTCTCAACCCCAGCGAAATATGGCACAGAACTTCAACACGACCCAAAGCGGATCATCGCCTTGCCCGCAGCCCAACTCGGTGTCTTGCCTTACCACTGGGCAACAGTACGCGGATGAGAAGTTGGTCGCCGGCCATTGGCGAGCTTCGGGTAGTCGAGTGATGTTCTACCTCTCCCATGAAACTATGCAAACTGTAGCCACATTGGGCCTCCATTTCTTAGCCACCACCCGCTGATATCTCGGACATGGCCCTAGGTAATCGGGGGCTGCTTGGCAGACGCCGACTCTGACGAGTTGCCATCCCTTGGGACAAGGCTGGTCGTAGCGCAAAGGCCGCGGAACATGACAAGGAAAACCGGTGCCACACGCCTCCAGCTCCTGGGGGGAAGGTCGCAGTGGGAGGGGG
>NW_027178958.1:0-20721 GCF_019968985.1 Porospora cf. gigantea B | reverse complement strand
TATTTCTTGTCACTGCTTCGAATGACCTTCATTGAGCAATTTGCGCGCCTGCTGCATTCCTTAGATGTAGTAGCTGACGCGGTACCTTCGGGATCGCAGACGCCGTTGCGGGGCCACCTGTATGGCGTTTTACGCTAACAACCTTTTCAGAACTGCAGCGGACAAGAGGAATCCGACAGTTTAACTAAAAACAAGCTTTTCGCAAACGTGAGACGTTTATATGAAAGGTGATTTTTGCGCAATGCGCTGTTTGTCAAGTTGTAGAATTCAGACACAATTAAGCGTGCGTCTAATTAGTGACGCGCATGAATGGATCAACGAGACTCCTACTGTCCCTATCAGCATTCTACCAGTCAACGACCGCTGTTATATAGACAGCGGGGAAAGAGGTGCAGTGTGTTGCATTGAAGTGTAAAGAAACAGCACGAACTAGCAACTCTGTCTCCTTGTGTGGGGTAGTTGGCGTGGCCAGGCGGAGGGAGCATAAGACTTCATGTCGGACATCGCTCTCAAAAAGAACGGCATCAAAAGTTTACGCCAAAGTACAACGGGCACGGCACGAACTAGTCAGTCTCATTCAGCCTTCAACTCTGTCTCTTTGTGTGGAGTAGTTGGCGTGGACCCAGGTCCCACCAGCCAGGCGGAGGGAGCATAAGACTTCATGTTGGACATCGCTCTCATGTAGAACGGCATCAAAAGAAGTCCTACCCCAAGCCCGAGCGTTGACTGCAAAGCGAACGACCGTAGCGAGTCGAAGGGCCACCGGTCCAGGAACCACAAAGCAGCCGCATTGGGCCACTTAGCCCCAATGTTGGCTATGGTATTGAGGAAAGTCATGTACGTCCCTCCACAGGTGGGGTCACTCACCTCTGCGAACATGGCCAACTGCGACACGAACATTACGTCCGAGACGAAATTCTGCACGCAGGTCACAATTAGAAGGACAGCGTAGACGTAGACGGGGAGCTCATGTTTCCCATAAATCTTCACCTTGTTGGCGACGAAGAGAACACAGCCGACCAACGGCATCACCATGGCGCACCGAAGCAGAAACCCCAACTTGAGCGTGTTAATGCTGCCACCCAATCTTCGGGACATAGCGGACACGGCAACGGGACTGACAATCCCAAGTGCCATCACCGCGGGGGCCATGAAGGCCATGGATTCCTTCGGAACCCCGGCTTCGACGATTTGAAGGTGCAGAGCGGCCTCTGTGGAAGCAAACGGTATCCGGATCAGCGCGAATAATTTCACGAGGTCTCGGCAAGGACGGTTCCGTAGGATCCGTCCCAGCAACGAGTAGGTCTCACGAATACTGGCAGGTTCCTCCGCTGCGGGCTGCCTCTCTTCGGGCACGCAGGCAATAAGCGCTGTGGATGCGAGCATTAGAACGCCCCAAAACGTCATGAACGTGCCTAGTGTTGCCACAGGGTATTCTTTGGGAGAGCTCCTAAAAAAGCGGTTGCTGGTATCCACGTCGGAGAGTGCCAGAAGCCCGCCGTACGCAAGGAAGAAGCCGAGGTTTTGCCCCAATGAGTTGGTGGTGGAAGCGTAGTGGAGCTTATCTGACGGAAGCATTGTCAGCGCCCAGCCGTCGACCGCCACGTCCTGCGTAGCCATGAGAAAGTACAACACAAGGAACAATGCCGAAAGTGCGACAACGTTCGAGGTATCCATAAACCCATCCACGAGACAGCCCAAGAAGGAGCACCCGGATCCGACCATAACCAATCCTACCAACAGCATAACAGGCAGCAACCACGACTTCCGCCGCCCGACGGATGGAAAATAGTACGAGTCCACAAGTGGAGCCCATAGAAGCTTCATACTGAAGGGCAGCGATACGAGCGTGAACAGACTGAGCTCGGAGTAGTTGGCGCGCCCCGCCGAGACAAGAAGCAGCGGCACCGACCCGCTGAGTCCCATCGGAATCCCTTGCAGCGTGTACAGAAACAGCAGGAGCAACAGTTGCCACATAAAATGATTCATTGTATGGAGGCTCGAAGGCAGGTGGAGCTGGACCTGGCTAACGCTTTCGTCGTTAAAGATGGCCTGAAATTCGGCGCAGACTTCATACTCTACCGCGATTCTGCCGATCACGGCTTCGCGCTTGTGCACGTGGCGGATAGCGCCTTGCCGGCCCGGAGGCTGGCGCTCTGGCACAGGGCCTCCCAGGTGGTAAAAAAGCGAGTGAGACGAGGCGACTGAGGTGACGCAGGCAATTGTGGCCTGCCCACAGGCCGGCAGCATCCGCTACTGGTGCATTTCTAGGTGTTGAGGTTAACGTAGTGGCCATACACATCGAAGTTGTTCTTCTCCTGGTTGATGACGAGCAGGTCCTCAATCAGACATGTGTTGGACGTGTTGTTGTTGGGGTCAGGACGGAGGCTGGTGTTAACAGGCAACGAGAACTGGCAGTCTGGCAGCGCGAAATCGTCAGCGCAGTTGCAGGACACCACAGCTACGGCCCCTGTGACTGTGATTGTGCAGTCAGGGTCGCCATCGCTGTCAGTATTGGTGCCCGTTGCATTGCAGAAGTTCAGAATAGCAGTCCTGGTGCTGGTGTCTGAGTATGTGAAGTCTTTGCAGGGCTGCTGGGCGCACACCGCCACAGCTAGCAGAAACCTTTGCATGACGTATTTCACGTCACTCTGATTCGTGAATTTGAAACGTCACACGTGTACGACAACTTCCAGCTCCGCTGCTGCACAGGATTGTGTACGTCTGACGGTCGTGGTTTGGACAAGGAGTCGGTACCGTACCGCGAATGACGCCTGTTGATGGATCGAAGCTCAGTCCTGTGGTGACCGATAGAGGGGGGTGGATTGACCACTTCAGAGTTTCCGGTTTGGAGCTCTGGAGTGCCGCTATGTTTCCCGCCGCCTTAGAATGGACTTCCATCAGCATTTTCACATGAGTGTCGTCGGCGTCCCCAGTAACCGACTCATCAAATTCCCCGTCACAGAACTGCTTTCCCGCGCCAAAGAAGGACACGACTGGCATCAGCCTTACGCGATCGCCAGCTTGACAGACAATCGTCGGTCTAGGGTCTCCGGGGTCAGGTAGCAGGGCCGCAGGGATCTGGTACCGCACCTCAACCGGCTTGTAGGCCGCAAGGGCCGCCTCCAGCATGATGTCCTCTTCCAGCTTCTTCTTGATGGCCGTCTGCATGTCCACGGTCGCTGCCATCTTGTCCTCCAGAGTCGTGGACGTCGTCTGCAACGTGTCGGAGTCCTTGGAGAGGTTGTCTCCAAAAATCTGATCTATGCGCTCTCGCATGCGTTCCACCACAGTATCGACATCCTTGGTCGAGGAAGACTGCAGACCCACGGTTCCTACTATCGCAAGGACCGATTGGGCAACAGAGGAAGACCCAGAAGCCTCAGTAACGAAGGCCATGAAAGCGAAGCCCAGGAAGGTGAACAGACCGACGATCAGCGCGCCAGTCAACAACATCCGCCGTAGAAGAGCCTCCGTGCTTAGACCTACCGACTGCGTTAGCGCGGTACAATACACTTACGTTTACGATCTGTGGGGGCATGAACTGCGAAATCAGAATCTCAAACCCGCCAAGGAGCTCGTATATGTCAAGTGCGCCGTCCTGGTTGACGTCCATGTAGTCGAACATGCGCTTGACATCGCGAGATGGGAACCGGAGCTGCATAGATCTTACTAGAGCGTTGAGCGCGGGAAAAGCGAGCCCTTCCGCGGAGGACGACAGCACGAACGTCTCCACATCCTCCAACTTTAGGAGCCCGAACTCGTTGAAGCAGCTGTCGTAGGACTCCGAGAATCTGTCCCAGGCCATATTGAACTCCAATCGTTCGATACGCATGTTTAATGACGACCGAAGAAGTTGAAATAGCCCCTCCTGACTCAAACCGTTACCCATCATGCGCGGCAACCATGTCCGGACGGTGGCTGTGTTGGCTGTGAAGCCCCATGTGGGGTCCATCCCCATGGGGTGCATGCCCATCCGCATGTATCGGGGTGGCCTGAATTCCTCTCGGAACTTCAGCGCCATGAACTGACCGTGCAGGTCCTCCAGTGACAGGAGCAGTTCTGCATCGCTGAGCGCCTCTGCGTTTTCTACTAGCGTCGCGAGGACCTCGTCGTCCAGGCTAGTGAGCGGCCAGGTGTCAGAGACGTCGAGCGGGTCCTTGGGCAGCGACTGCCACATCGAGAACGCAGCGGCCTCGGTGTTCGCCATGCGGCATCGTCGTACGACCGCTCGGAAAACGGGTAGGATTATCGCGCCTCTGTAGTCGTGCACTCGGTGCAGAGGCGTGAGTTTGGAGAGGAGTCCTTTATCCCAGACTCGCGGCGCGCGCTGCTCAACGTCCTTGTACCCGTAGAACATGGTGCCGTCGTCCAGCACAGGCATCATCAGGTTCCTCAAAAAACAGTCGAAGGCTTCGACTGCTGGGAGGTAGCAGGGGATGTTTGTTTCTCCGGAGACGGACAGTTGGACACGTTTTTTCAGTAGCGCCAGCAATGTGGTGCGTTGGCTGTCCGACATGCAGTTGTGCTTCTTGAGGTGGGCTTCCGCTCGGGCTCGGAGCTTCTTGAAGCTCTTGATCAGCTTCTTGACCCTCATCATTTTGAATGGTGCTTGCAGGTCACAGGCAAGGATAATCCAGATCAACAACGAACTCGAACCATCTTGCAGGTACCCTAACTTCTCCATCAGAGCCACAAACGTGTCGAAACTGACCATGAGTCGGTCCTGCTGTTGCCCAGCCACGTCCTTCAGTTGCCCAGCAAGAAGGGACTCCGCTCTGGTGAACTCGAACGCACTCGCCTTCTGTGGCGACTTCGTAGCTTGCCGCACGGCCATTCCTTCATGGTGCAGCGTCTCGGGGTTCAGCGTGCAGCTCATCTGCTCGAGCATGAGTTTGGTGTGGCTGGCCGACTCCTCAACGTAGAAAGTCCGAAGATCCTCAACCATCTGCAACACCTGAGCCCTGCCCACGAAACCCTGATTCGAAGTTGCCAGGGCCTCGAAAGAGGTGGAGATCACAGAGGGCCACGAGTGCTGCGACTCCAGGCGGTTCCAGTCCAGCGCATTTTCGCATCTGCGGTTGGTCTGCAGAATGTTTTGCACCCGAATACGGTCTTGAGTGTTGCCGGCCGCCTTCTTCATCTGTTCAGAAGTCAGCACCAAGGTGTTTGAGAAGCCCATTCCCCCTAGCAAGCCACTGGCCGTGCCCAAAACGCCTGTCTCCGTCAGCCCCGCGCCCAGGTACTTGAAGCAGGCCATGCACCCACCAAACGTTAGGTTCCCGCCACTCACCACCGCGACGGCCTCGTCCACCAGGTGCACTGGCAGGAGGCCCGCGTTGTTGCTCAAGTCGTTGAACACCTTGCGCAGTTTCAGCAGGTTCTGAAATTCGATTTTGAGGTCGCGTTCCTCCTTCTTGGTGGCGCACCTGTTGTCGCCAACAGAGCGACAGGCGACAAACGTCTCCACCTGCATCTCCAGTTTCGCCTTCTCCGCCGGACTCAGGTCTTGGAGACTGACATTGCTATGCACTGCGTGTATGTTTCGTGCTGACTTCACACCGCACATGACGAGTAGCAGTACGAACCCCGCAAACGTCAGCGTGGACTTCGCAAGTCGGATGCAGAAGCTGCTGAACTCCACCACGGCGGTGCCCTGGGCCAGCAGCTCTCGGATCTGCGCGACGCACAGCTCGTGCAGGCTGTTCTCGGCGAAGCGCTTCAACTCGAAGTGCTCCTCCTTCCCAGCTTCGCCAAGGACAGCCATCCAATGCGTGTGCACGTCGCAGTTGAGCACTACGCTGCACTTGTGGAAAATGGTGGCAACAACCATGGCTAGGAAGTCCGACGGTCCTCCTTTCAACAGTTGCACATGGAAAGTCAGCTTCTGCAGGAATGCTTGATGGGTGAGATTCAGCTTCGACATGGCTGTCATGATGTCCATGGTGCAGCAGGGAGTAGACCACGCCAAGCACGTCTGTGCGTCGGGAGACATGCCACTCGTGAACAGCGACCTTACTGAGTCCGTCAACCGCTGCGCCTTCAATTGCACCTCAGAGGCCACGACGGAGTCGAAAAACCTCGTCACCCTTGCTTCAACAACGGGTTTATCCAGCACCTGGGTATGGAGCTCCTTGTACGCATCCATCATGGTCTTCACGACGTCGAAATGAGTGAAGCGCAAAATTTTTGTGAACTCGTCAGGCCTGCTGGACGCGTGACCCTTCGCGTTGTCCGAATAGACGTGCTCTCCGAATACGGGGGCCATCATTTGTCTCTGCACCTCGTGGATCTTCAGAGCCATGAGCTGCTTCGACGATAGCACCTTGCGGATGGCGTCGGACATGAATGTCGACTCGGAGGTACTGTAGTGGTAGATGCATTGGAGTTTCTGTGCATTCAGAGAGCGATCCATCAAGAGCTTCAGTTTCTGACGCTTCATGTTGTGCTCCCCAGCGCCATGATGATCTCCATGGAGCAGTCCTGCCTCCAGCGCAGTACCACCAAATCGGTCAGAGAAGTCTTCTACAGGTGAGTAGCACGCCTCGAAGTCGTGGTCCAGCTCCTCTATGGCCACATACATGCTGGAGAACCCCCGAAAGTCAAGCGTGTCACAGCCCCTTTGGAACATTCCTGCATGCTGCGTGTCCTGTTTTCCCAAACACCTTCGCCAACGCGCGATATCCTCGCTGCTCAGCAAGCCGCTCTGATCTCTGTCGAACCTGTCGAAAATCAGGAAGATCTTCACCGCTTCCGGCAGATGTTCGGCGGGCGGGTATTGCGCGGTGAGCATAATCGCAAACTCGAACTGTACATCCTCCGAGAAGGGCGGGGATCCGATTATGTAGCCCATCTTGGGCCCGTATTTTAGACCGTCCTTCAGAACAGCCACCTGAGAGCCCACGAGCAGCTCGTCGATGGCCCTCTGGTTCTGTCGCGCCTCCGCTACGTCCACCAGCCTCGCTTCCGTGAGGCTGACGTCTGCGTCCGCCAAGCAGTCCACATTAGACACGCCATCGCGCGTAAAGAAGAACGGTCGATTGGGTTGGCACGTCACACGTGCATATTTCCACGTCCTGATCAAACAGGCGAACTTACGGATATCCAGCACTGGCTGTTTGGCCTGGAAAGAGCGAGAGCCAACGCCGGAGGAGCCTGACATGTGGGCTGCGAGCCCAGGCACGTCGACAGAGAGCCTGGACAGCGGTTCGGTTTCGCGGGGCCCCAGCGCCATGTCCTTCCCCATCGCTCGAATCCGCTTGAGCTCCTCAATCAACCCTTCGTACACGTGCTGCCTGTTGGCCTCTTCTCTGAGATCCAGAGAGTCAACTGTGTTGACGTTGAACTCAATCGAGTTTGCTGCGAACCATCTATCCAACGCGATCGAAAGCAACAAGTCCTCGTTGGCGTCAATGAAGTCCATGACCACGCTCACGGCTTGACTGTGGTCTTGAGACATTGAGAAAACCAAGTATACAACGCTGCCAGCCATGATCGCTTGAGGTAGGTACCTGTTCGAGTTGATGATGGCGCCAAGAGAGAACCAGAACAGCAGTTCGCTGGCCAGGAAGATCATAGTGACCATCATAGCGTGGTTGCAGTCTGCGTTTTATTATGGTGACTCCACTTACGATCGCCAACATCCGTTACCCGATTAACCATCCTGCTGCCAGGAAATACGAAACGATTCAGAATGTTAGCCGTAAGAGAACAAGCTTGCACCGCGAAATAACACAGACAGATCAGGCAGATGAGTTGCGCTGAATGCGGGGCCCACGCTGAGACCTACCTCCAATTGGGAGAGAAGTGAATCCGTGAAGCGGGTTCAGTGCGTACGCCGCCAACGAGTTCTCATCTCGCTGCACCAGTTCGTGAATGATCCAGAGGGAAAGCAGCGACACACCCGGCGAAAACAACCACCAAACAATAAGGGTGCCTATGCAGCCGAGAGCAATGGACGGAATAGTGTGGTACTTCACCATCTTGACCAAGGCCTCAAGACTGGCCTTTTCGTGAGCATAGGTGGTACGCAGCAGCCGTTGGTTGTAAAAATCAACGAGGCCTCTCACGAATCTGGATGTTAGAAAGAACTCAAGTGCAGCGTAAACTCGGGTGCTGAGCAGGCCTAAACGCACAAGGAGAATGTCGTTCGAGCTGGTGTACCAGTAGGGGTCGTCATCGAGCTTGACCGCCAACAGAATTGGGAGCTCAGTGGCGAGATTCTTATGCACAAGCAGGGAGTCGTGAGCATCCTTGGATTTCTTGAACTTGACGAGTATGGCATTCGATGACACCGTCACCTGGCCAGGACTATACACGAAACCTTGAGGTGTATCTTCAAAGGGTAACGCCCTCCGAATGTCGGGTGTAACGCGCAGCACGGTGCTCAGCGTGGCGATCCGTCGCTGCTTGAGGGCTTCACTGGTGACCCGTTCCATTTCGAGACCGTTTGATCGACAGTAGCTCGCGTACGCCATCTCGAACTCCGACATCAGCAGTACGCCCATGATGATCAACGCGTTGGATTGGCAGAGGACGCGGGCCTTCGATCTGCCGGGAACGTACTCTTCCTCTGTGAGGACAAAATAAATGAGTCGTGACATCTGTTGTCGCGGTATCGGAACGTCGACTATCCACGAGTGACTACCTGTGTTCGGCACCGGCCGGCCCTGGTTGAGCGTGCAGATGAACGTATTCTTCACGTGGTCCATGACGTGGAGGTACAGAGCAGGGGGAAAATACGAGTCGTGCCAAGCCCAGTGAATCATGATTTCAGTGCCAGAGCAATGGACATCTCCGGGGACGTCCATCACGAATATGACGTCTCGCTTGGTGTTGGGCATGACTGTCGCCTCGCGCTCCTCCAACAATGTGCCGTCCTCGTGTAGGGACGACTGGACTCTGAGTGGACGGAGGTCTGTGCGCGTTTCCAATACGGGACTAATTCTGCCTCCCGGATGCCTGATGTAGTTCCGAATCTTCTCCAGATTCAACCGAAAGGTCATGGTTCCGAAGATCTTACCAGTCGTCGCCAAACTGAGAACGCAGCTCATCCTTGGGTGCAAGCACCAACCATCAGCGCAGTATTTGGCACCAGGCTCGTATTGTTTAATGGCTTGGGCTACCATTTCATCTTGAGGGATGGAGCCCGTTACCATGGGCGAGTTTACGCTATCCATAACTGCCTGCATGACTCCCCCTGAAACCTCCCACAATGGAGATCATCGTCTGATCCATGCGCTCGCGTGTAATGTCGACGGTGGCGTGAGTCGGTGCGCAAGCCCGCCAGAAAGTGCTGGTTGTGGTTGTGATTCTGGACAGGCGCGAGGCGAAGGACAGGACCTCGAAGGCAGACCCGTCGATAGATGGTACGTACTGGTTGTCGTCATCGGTCATTTTGAACTGCACTCTGAAGTGACGCGGAGCTTCCTCTGGATCCACATGACTATGGAGCACACGCTCTTCCAGGTACTGCTCGTCGTTGGCGCCCAAGAACGTGACTAAATGGTAGTTCTCCACTGGGTTGGCAAAGGCAATGCCTCTGTTGAACAGCTGCTTGAACCATCCTGCATCACTAACACTCCCACAGCCCACCGCCTCGATTGGCCTCCGGACGCGGCGTCTCAATGGCCGGAGCGGTGGCGGAGAGGTCCTCCTTCAACTTGTACAGCTCCTGCATGGACTGCGGCTCCAGAATGTCGAGGACGAGGCTTTCAACACGCAGTGCGTACGAGAAGTTGGGTTCGCGGTGTACATGTTTCTGGATGAAGCCGCTGATGGAGTCGGGTTCCGGCGGCACTAGCTGACACATGAGAAAGGTCACGAGGTCGACGCCAGAAGTTGGTACAGGCGGCATGTGCTCCAGCGACCAGCCGCTCACGCTAAGCTCTGTGGACCGCGCATCCAGTGCGGCAACGCGAAATCTGTACTTGGCGGTGACGAGCATGGTGTACGTGGTCTTTACGTGAAAGTTCTGCACGGGCTTCCTGTTCGACACCGGAATGAAGACCTCCTGTCTGTTGCGGTGGCTTCGCACGTCAGTCACCCGAAGATAAAGCACCACTTTGTGTCGCGGCGCTATCGGCGGGCGGAAGGCGGCCAGCCAGCGGTCCTCTGCGAACTTCATGCGGCTCTTGTATGATAGATCGGTCTCTTCGATTGTCACCGCAAGAGCGGTTGCCGAAGCCGGGAGCTGTGCGTTCCAGCTGAGCACGAAACCATTGCCATAAATGCCCTCGTAAACGCCTGTGGGCCACGATTGTAGGAACCACTCGGTCTCTCCGATGATGGCCTTGGCCATCGAAGTGACCTCCCCACCGCAGGTCAGCCTGTACGAGATCGCTTTGACAGTAGTGTCTCGCAACTCGCTGGTCAGGCATAGATGCGTGGTGAATCTCTTGACAATAGGTGAGCAGTTGAGCGCAGCACAGAGACTGGATATTACGCTAACGGCAGCTGCGAGAAGGAAGTTCCATGTGCTGAGTAGTCCAAGTTGATGCGTGACTACAGCTTCGTTGAGGTAGGAATATAGCCACTCATCATGGCCGGAGACGTGCACGACCTGCGAATAAGGTGTTAGCACTGACTCCACGGTGCTGTAGACGGCGTCGAACTGGCTTTTGAGAATCTCCTTTGTGCATTCCGTATTCGCACGCAGAGTGCCCAGGTTTGCGCCTGGAAATCGGGACGTGGAGGCGACGGACTGGTCATCGACGTCTGATTCCTCCAGTTCAATCTCGTCGAGGCGTCGGAAGGCCGTGGATATCGTCGGTACGGGCGAGGTGTCAGCAGTGCCCGTGTCGTCGGTGTTGGCGTCGAATCCGAACAGAATCGACTGCAGACTCATCTTTCGACACATCAGACCCATGATGTGGACGTGGAAGAGTTGCCGTCTGGGAGCCAAGAGCATTCCGCTAGCGACTAAGAACCAGGAGTGATTGCCGATGTAGGCATTGGACGACATCACCTTCCAATGGCCAGGAGGCAGGTCCGGCCCCAAGGGGACGATATTGACCACCCATGGAGACTCAGGTGCCTCATTCACCCAGGCCTCGACGGTCCGCAGCTTTCGCAGACTGGCGGGCAAGAGCCTGGGCGCGTCCAATGCCTCGGAGCCCACCCAGGAAGAGACCACGGCCGTGGGGGAGTGCTTTGTGGTCACATAGAGCGCCCCCTGGGCCGAACGCACGTCCAGCTTCACCAGCGGGTGCGACATAGCGCTCTTAGGGAAGACGGCAAAATCCACGTGATCGCTTTGGGGGGTTACAGATACGGACCTGCCGGAGAGCACTGAACGCGAAGCCAGCAAGTTGGATACTGATCCTGATAACGGCTGCGTGGAGGGCGGGGCAGAAACTCACTCTGTTGGTCTTCAACGAGGCCACACCGTACCGGGATATCACGCGTACAGTAGTGCTGCATCAGACACCGTCATTCGCCTCACGGTTTCCGTTCGAAGGTACCGACCTCCACGAAGCCGTCCATCATCGCCACGTTAATCCTCGGGGCCCAGACGTCGTTGAGGCGCACGTCGCCGTTGACACTGAAGAAGCTGACCTCTCGCTTGGCGCGCAGGCTCGCCTGGCTGTCGATTACCGGGAAAACATCGTTGTTAGTGTACTTCACCGTGAAGTTGCCGAAGTAGTGGCCCGGAGCTAAACGCAGCTGGATCTGGCACTTGAACAGGTCGGAGTCGGAAAGCATGCGGAAATCGACATCCAAACTTGAGTCCTCATATGACCAGGGTGTGATGGTGAACTGATCGTTAGACATGTCGGGGTTATCCAGGATGTTGCGAAGATAAACGGTGTGGTGAGCCCAGCCGAATAATCGCAGGGTTGAAGGCTCTGACGCAGTCTCTACGATGGTCAGCGGACAGTAGTTAGTCATGACATTCAGACTGGAGCCTGGTGCTAAAGTTAGCACCGGGGACAGAAGGTAGCTGCGTGATCGGACAGGATGCGACTCACAAGTGAACAAAGACCGACAAGCACATCCCTCCCGCGACAAGAACAGCAACAAGTAGATAGAGCGCAGCCTGCGGTAGGATGTAGCGCGTGTGTGCCATTGGAATACCTGCCACAACAGGCACATCCTTGAGAATAGTAAGGTTTCCCGTAAATGCGACTTCGTCCTTGTCTTCGACGACCGGCTCTGCTTCCACAACATGCGTCTCGTCTGCCATCCACCGACTGGTACTCCACGTCTCCTGCACGGACTCCGCACGAGAGGCGGCTGGCCGCTGGTCCCACGTTACGACTCGACCTGGCCTCTCACCCGACTTGCTCTTGGAAGACTCCGTTGTAGGGACCATTGCCGGCCTGCTGTCCTCGCGAGTCACTCGCTTCCTCTTCGGTGCACTTTCCTCCGGGTCCTCAAAAGAACCGCTTCGCAAGAAGAGCCGACCAACAGGGCCGAAATGACCAGAGCTGCTCTCCGAACTGGAGTCCTGATCCTGCTGGTCCCAGCCCTGAGGGCGGGGTGGCATAACCACGCGGCCCAGCTGCAGCGACACCACGTTATCCACCACTGGGTCGTAGGGGTCGCCACTGCTCTGGGAACTTCTTAATGTTGACTTGTGTCGACGACGATCATCCTTTAAGGAGATCTGCGGACTTCCGGATCGAGCTGCATCACTCTTGTGCCTGAAAAAATATTATGCTGTGATATTACGGTACCAATTGAATCGTTTTGACAGAGCTCGATGCAGGGGTCTGGCTGACATGGGGAGAAGGTATTTAATGGAAATAGTGCCCTACCCTCCTTTTGTTTCGGCTTGCTTCGTCTTTGTTACGTGAAAAGCTGCTGGGAACATTACGAAAAACACGAATTCCGGCGTATGCCATCTGTCACCATTTGTGCGAAATGAGGTTGGCGGTTTGGTGGGTTCTGGCCCAAGGCACAAGAAGCCTTCACGACTACGGCCTGGACCTCCAAGGACTCACCGATGAAATGCCAAATCATGGCACAGAAACTACCGACTGTGGTGGTGTCATGCAGGATGAACTGAAACACCCTACAGCTCAGGATATGCAGTTTGTCGCTCTCGTTGGAGCGCTGATCTTGATGCTTGGCGCAGTCGTAGTTGTCGACGCAGTCAGACACAGAACCCTTGCCAGGAGAAAGATTGAAAATGAAGACCTGTTCTTTGAAGGTGTGTAAAACAAAAAGCTGTGTGATGTAACCCCATTTGGGTTATGAGGCCTTGGCCCCGCGAATGCTACGCTCCGCTCTTCGTACTCGTCGCCGAGTTTCATCGATTTCGTGTCGGAAGTGCTCCCTCAACTTGGATTCGGACATCGGCTTCGAATCGAGGAATGGCAGTCGCATGTGCGACTTCCGCGGGGAAGGAGCCGTGGCCAGGTCGCGGAATAGTGCGTAACGCAGCGTCTCGCTTGCAGTTGGCCGCCGTTCCGGACTAAACTGGAGGAGGTCGGTCAGAAGCTCCAGCAAACCAGCATTCTTCACCCACGGAAACAGATCCTTCATCCGTCGCGGGCCTCGAGGAGGATAGGACCGTAGCAGGCGGCGAACAGAACCGCTTGGGATCCGGTCGATGTCTCGCTGCGCAGGGGTTCCGATGAGGTCGAAGATTACGTTGAGCTGGTCTCGAGGGTCGTCCCGCGGGCATACATTCCCAGGCGACAACGGAGCGCACCTCGCCCCAGGAAAGAGTGCTCTGGTCGTGTTAGGTGGGTGGGTGCTGCCTTTCAAATTACGAAGCAGCTCTCCGAGAACGCACCCAGCCGCCCACATATCTACCTTCCCATCGTAGTTGTCGCTGACGTAGACCAGTTCTGGGGGGCGATACCACCGAGTTGCAACGTGCCTCGTCATCCTGCCGGCGGCAGCGTCCGCTGGCGGCTTCGCCAGGCACGTACGGGCCATGCCCAAGTCACAGATCTTAACATTGCAGTTCCGGTTGATCAGCGCGTTACCTGGTTTCAGATCGCGGTGAACTATTCCCTGGCTATGGAGGTAACGCACGCCGGAAAGCAGGCCGTGCATGATAAACACGACCTGCTCCTCACTAAGCCTCTCTTCGGACTTGGTTATTTTCGAGAGGTCGGCATCACAGTATTCCAGGACAACGTAGATTTCGGTAAAAGATGCAGGGTCGGGAACGAAGAAGTCGACCATTCTGACGACGTTCTGGTGCGTGGCGCGGTTCAAGATGACAACTTCCCGAAGGATCCTCTTTGCGTCACCCAGACTGTAGAATACGTTACGCATCCGTTTAATGGCGACAAGCCGCTGACGGGTTGTATCGAATGCCTCGATGACCTCGCCATAAGCCCCGCTGCCTAGCACTCCTCGCATAGTGTAGCGGCGTCCAAGCTTCCAGTCACCATATATTTGGCGAGGCACCAACGACCTCGGCAGCGCTAGCTGCGCAACCAGTTCACCTTTCCTAGGAACCGCAAAGGCGGCAGAGGCTGCCCTGCAGACCAGTGGCCCCGTGGAGGCCCTATCCTTATGCTGACGCACCCGCATTTCACGGGACTCACGTGCTGGCGGCTCTACAGACGCGCCACGGACTACGCATCGGACCTGCGCGCGCGGAGAGCGGATGGGAGGATTGGCACTGTAGTACGCCCCGAAGGTAGGCCGAACGGAGGAGTTTCGGTGCATTGAATAATACCGATAGACAATCTCTTACGATTTGGTTTGTGGGGTAAGAGTTTTTCGCTCAAGCAAAATCTACTGCACAGTCGATCTACATTGATCCGCGGGCTCCGATGGCAACGGGGACTGGTTGTTGGGCAGCTGGACTTGGGGATTGAAGCCCCAGTACATAGGAACTTGCCCATTGTACATAATCATCTGGCTCTGTACTGGCACCTGCATCGGCATTTGCGGCCTGCCGTACTGCGGATGGGGGTACGGGTGGCTGGGGAAGTACGCCACCTGCAGGGGAACGTCGCTAGACTCAATCTCCTTTTCGTTCCATTGTCGTCCTTGGTCGGACGTCTCCTTCATCTCTGATGGGGTCGCGGAGGTTGATTGTAGCCCAGGTCCCTGGCTCGCAGGTTGCGCCGAAACGCCTGGAGGGTGCATTGCTTGGGCCATCTGGGGCTGCATTCCGGGTGGTGCGGGCATGCCTGGTGGCATGGCCTGCATCATTGGTTGTTGCATCCCTGGTGGCATGGCCTGCATTGGTGGGGGTTGCATCATAGACTGCGGCTGGCACATGTAGATGTGGGGGTGCATCATAACGGGCCCTGTCGGCCCCATAACTGGCATGGGCATCGTCATTGGCTGTGGGTGTGGAGGTACACCTGGCTGCATAGGTTGCATGCCTGGCTGCATAGGTTGCATTCCTGGCTGCATGGGTTGCATTCCTGGCTGCATGGGTTGCATGCCCGGCTGCATTGTTGTCTGTGGTTGGCCTGGTTGAGTCGGCATCTGGCTCAACATTTGCATGTACTGTTGAGGCTGAACCATCACCACAGGACCGTATGTGAACGGCGGTCCCGCGTGCATCTCTGGCTCGGTCCTCTTAGCGCCGCCAGCCTGTTTAGTGGGGGTAGGCGCGTACATCACGGGTACGGGGCCGTGCATCTGCCGCTCGTCGTGTCGGAACTGGGGGCGGTCAGTGAATTCGTCGGGGGGCTTACCATAGGGGTGGATGTTGGAGGGCACAACTCGGTGTCCAATATGAGTACTGTGCTTAAACCAAGACGGCGGTTCCGGACGGCGGCCCCGAGCGCGTTCTAAGTTACTGGTTAGAATGGCTGACACGGTCAGTTGGGCGGGTAAGGGTTGGAAATCCTCTTGTGAGTGGAGTCTCTTCACTTGCTGCAACACACCGGAGGGAGACAGAGCATTAAAAATCTCCTGCTTCGGTTTCGCGGGCGCTCGCTGCGAGGACTCCGTCTTCCTCGGCTCCGTCAGATTCGCCTCGACCATCAGGTTCTGCGATTTCTTCGACAGTTCGACGCCTGTGAATTTTTTCTGCAGTCCGTCGTTAATCTTTTGCAACGACAACAATAATTCGTTTCGAGTGTGCCGGCGAGATAGAAGCTGACTGTGTGAGAGGGTGCCAATGAACTCACTCCTGGCTGACGGTGTCTTCCACGCGCTTGTCCTTACTCTTCTGCTGCAGTGGCGCGGGAGGTTCGAGATTCAAGGCGTTCACTTGGCGAACACTATTTGGCTTCTCAGGGTCAAGGAACCGTCTATAGGCCACGGCCTTATCAACCGTAGATATCATTTTCCGGCTGTTGGGACTAGCGAGCAGAGTGGCCGTCCGGGTCGCATGTTGAATCTCTGCGTCGGTATCCTTCTCGGCTTTCTTGAAAAAGTTGTCCCCGAGAACGCTCTTGCCGCTCTTGTCGAATTCTCTGACGGATCTGAAGGATTTAGCCACGGATGAAAACTTCTGTTCCTCGGTAATATCTGTTTGGTCGTCGACCTCAGCCCGGAGGCCGTCCGTCAACATTTTGCTAGCCAAGCTTGACGCCTTCTGCTGCTCCTCCGGTGTGAATTTGGTCATGTCCAGCTTCGTCGAGTAGATCTCGTCTCGGTACGCAGGCACGTCATCGCGCTCCAGCTTCTGGTCAAATTGGTTCCACTTCACGCTTGTGTCCCCCTCGAGTTTCCTCAAGTCGCCGCCGTCGGTCTCTGGAGGCACCCACGCTTCCAGTTTCCTGTGCCTAGCTCCGGCGAAATCGTCCTTCCCGACCTCCTCGTCGGTCTGAAACGCGGATACAGGTGTTTCGCTGGCACCAACGAACGAACAAGGGACTTGCTTAGCGGTCGCGTAAACGATGGTCGCAATGGACTCTCGGGCGTTGAACACCTCAGACGATAGCGTATCCGCAGTCTCGGGCATCATCTGGGCGTTTCTTATATCCAAGGCCCGCGATCCCTCGGTGGTATTGGACGGCGCCACAGTCTCGCAGAACGTGCCTTTGAGCAGGGAGCCCGTCGCACCTTCCTTCAGCAACTCCATCTCGGAGCCTCTGGCGGATTGCAGGGCGTACTCATACCGCTTGTCTAATGCCTGCCGTTGCGCCTCGTTCACCTCGCATTTCAGGTTCTTCTGCGCCGTCGCGGCCACAGCTTGGGGATAGACCTTCTTACTGATCATGTCATTTCCGTGTTCCAGGAAGTCCGCGCCAGGGACAGGGCGTCCGCTCTTACGCGCCTTCTGGCTCTGGTTTCCACCCTTCATCGAAATTTGCTGAATAAGTTCAGTCAGGGGACCAATAATGGAACACGAACGCGTGGCATTCGCTACATCCATCCTTGTTGACCGGTAGGAATCGAGGTTCCTGCCCCTGGTCGTGTTGACATCAATGGTGTTGAGGATGTCCAGTTCCTCGGCGGAAGAAAACCCTACAAAGGCCAGAACGGAGCAGTGACAAGGCGCACAACATGCGGAGGCGTTTTTCTGTGTTCCTCGGTCACCTTAGTCGAGCCGCAGGGTGTGAATTTGGTCATGTCCAGCTTCGTCGAGCAGATCTCGTCTCGGTAGGCGGGCACGCCATCGCGCGCGCTCCAGCTTCTGGTAGAATCGATTCCACCTTACACTGGTGTCCCCCTCGAGTTTCCTAAAGTCGCCGCCGTCGGTCTCTGGCACAATGTCGTGTCAGGCGGAAATGGAACCACGATGTCTCTAGGTAGAGCAAAGCGACCATCTGATCATAGGTGTCGTTGGCCTGTGTGCCAAAAAATTGGCCGTATATCGGTCAGGACCAACAATGGAGGCCTGTCTGTATGCATCTCAATTCGAGCCGAAACACCGACCTCCATGGTGGTTGGACGGCGACGCTGAAAGGCTCCAACAGCTGTTTTTGATGACTACCCTTGACGACACCAGGAACACGCCGTTCCTCAGCAACCTACCGCCACCCCTGGTGCACTTCAGAGGGGACGACTCCATTGAGGGGCGAGTCCTCCGGCAGCTGCGGCATCTGGCGTTGCGGCGGCTGACGTACCTCAAACCGAATTTGCTGGTTGAGCAGCTCTCCGAGCCCCCCCCCGCGGAGCTGACGATGTCAGCTTTGGAACACGGGTCGTCGGAGGAGAAGGACCTCGCAGCTCAAATTCTACTGAAGACTAGTCTGGCCGTGCTCGAGCACGGGGCCACGGAAACCTCGGACCTGCTGCGGCCTCGTGTGGTGCTTAACCTGTGCAGATGGCTGGGACTGTCGAACTTGCCGCTTATGAACCGAGTTCTATGTGCGGCGCGCTCCCTGAACGCTGGTCTGGTCTTCTCCCTTCCGTCTCTCCTGTCAGGCATCATCACCAGTTGTCTCGCGACCGTTGAGAATCGGAAAAGTACCCCCGAGGCAGTTTTCCCGTTGCTCGACGTGTGCTCCTCGCTGGGGACTCTCGTTTCACACATCGCAAATCAGGCGTCCGATGCAGAATTAGACACGGAAGACCTGAAACTCCACTTCTGGGCGCAGCGATTGTTCACCCTGTGGACGCTGCTGATGGAACCCGTCACCAGGGAATGGCTGCCTAGTATGGATAAAGCCAAGCAAGCCGTCTCAGCCTTGGTGGTGATGCGTCCCAAAGACCGGCAGCTCGCTGCGAAGTTGGACGTCCCGGTTAATCGGTACCTGCCCTCCCGATCCCACTACTGTCACCAGTTCTTGCAAATTATCCTCGTTTGGTTCCAGCGCAGGTTCCATGCCACCTCTACACCCAACGCCGCGTTTGACAGGTGGAGTCAAGCTGTGGAGGGCCTCCTCGCGGAAGCGGCGTCGCGACCAGGTGCCCGCGAGACTCTGCTCGCGCTGAAACCAGTGCTGATCCAAGTAACCAACAACTTCGACCAGTCACGGCTGCTGCGGAATGTGATGGACGTTCCGGACAAGATCGAGGCGGCGTTGGCACAGGCAACACCTCACGACTCCGTGTCCGCGGTGAGCGCCGCTGAGATGGACGCCCTAGCCCAGCTGAATGAGCTGTGTGGGGCGGTGCCCGCGGGCCTCGCGCTGCTGCTGCTGCGGGCACAGACGGCCGTTGTAGAAACGCCCCCCTTACCCCACTGTGAGGTGGTATCCGACTCGCTTCTGTTGGAGACAATGGAGCTTCTCGTTGGCGACGACCTGCGCGCTACGGCACTCACTTTGCTGCCGCAATGGATTTTACGGGCCGTCACATACCCCACGCTGAAAGCGACAACGCTGGAAGCGGCAGTGGAGATCGCGAAGGGGGAGCTCTCCGAGTGCAACACTCCCCTGCCCAAGCAGAAGGCTGTGGCCTCTCGCCAGCCTAGAGCGGCTCCTGCGGTGATGTCAGAGAAAGACAAAGCTTGGGTCATCGGGGTGGCCGAGTCCTTCCTAGAGGACGAGGAACTTTTCGGGGATGACGACCTTAACGTGCTCATAAGAGCCTCTCGAAATGACTACGATGATGACGATATGGATGGAGGTTGTGCCGTGAATGTGGGTTTTGCGGAGAGTGACAGTGAGGAATTACCTCGACGAGCTGCTGTTCCCAAAGCTGGTGCTAAGGCTGGTGCAAAGGCTGGTGCTAAGGCTGGTGCAAAGGCTGGTGCAAAGGCTGGTGCGAAGGCTGGTGCAAAGGCTGGTGCGAAGGCCAAGCCAAAGAAGCCCTCAGCTCGTGATCGGCAACGCAAAGAAGCCAACAAAAGCAACGTGGGTAACCACAACCGGCGTGATCGGAGGGATGCGAAGTTAGCGCTATAGTCAACACTCTAAAGGCGATAGTCATGCGAACCGTGTCACTGTCACGGAGGCTGCATAGCCGTTGAAGGTGACAAAATTGACCAACGGCTCTTGCTGCCGTGTGACGGCCTTTCGAACCTCCTGCGATAAAACGCCTCCCAGCACAGCCGCCGTGACAGGGTCGTCTCGTCCTAACTGTCTTGCGATGTCCTCTTCGAGAAGCGTCTCTCGACCTTGAACTTTGTCCAACAGGGAAGCCGTGGCCAGCTTGGTGCAGTCGAATCCCAGCTCCTTCGCTCGGCTGACCGCTGTCTCTACCGGCGTTCCGGCGAAAACCTGTTGCAGAATGCCAGCGAGCGGGTCTGTGCGTCGGATTCGCAGCTTAGAGAGCGCTTCCGGGCCGAACGCATCCGCAAAGGAAGGGAAATGCACAGTGAAGGGTGCGTCTCGTCGCACGGCCTGCATCAGGTCGTCATCCTCCTCCTCGTCAGCTTGAATACCTAGTGACTCCACTTCATGGTCGTGCAGCGAACCCCAAAAACAACCGAACTGTCCGACAGACAACGTCACGTAGACACCCACCCCTCTCTCCGCCAGCGGCTTGATCCACTCCAGCACGTCTGGTGTGTGCCGCAGCACAACGACTGTGTGCTTCTCACTGTTGAAGTCGAGGTTCTTTGCGGATGTCACGTTCGGCAGGGTGTTGATGTCACTCAGTCTCTCGGCCACGGCCTCAGCTAGAGGTCTCCCCACATCTGCATTCGTAAGCAGTGGATTCGCTGCCAGTGTTTCCTGGACCACCACGCCGTCGTCCACGAGTGTCAAATTCACTCCTGCCAGCACCAAGTTCTTCGCGCACTCTGTCTGCAGTGCATCGAGACCGACAATAACCACAGTACTTCCCATCAGTCTGACATGAACCAAGCACCCAACTCCCACCGCTGTTGTGCACCCGCCCCCCACAGCCTGATTTGCCGGTCGTACAACTCGC
This sequence comes from Porospora cf. gigantea B, assembly GCF_019968985.1. Classification (NCBI taxonomy): domain Eukaryota; phylum Apicomplexa; class Conoidasida; order Eugregarinorida; family Porosporidae; genus Porospora; species Porospora cf. gigantea B. The sequence continues at coordinate 84 of NW_027178958.1, read as the reverse complement.
GCGCCTCTTGGTTGAGTTTCATGTGGGGCAAGCCTTACCTAATTCTCTGTTTAATCTTCACAACTCTAATGGGAAACGCCTGCA
>NW_027178957.1:0-20865 GCF_019968985.1 Porospora cf. gigantea B | reverse complement strand
TTAGGGAGCTGGGTTGAAGGTCGCCCCGCAAGGACAGGCAGCTGAGAGCACAGAACGTGAAGCCAGCGTGGGCCTCAGCACCCGGACGGCAGCCGAACCCGCCCTCTGACCTCGATAGGCACGCCCGAACCCATGGACAAGCGTCTGTGTCCACCCCCAGAATGAGAGCGCAATGGTAGTTCCGCAAGTCGGGATCGACGTCGGCTCGCGAATTCAGGAACGCCAGACCGTGTACGGTGGGTACCGCTAGTGTCTCCGCCCATCGTGTTAGATCCGACGTGCGGAGGCCCGCCGCCGCCAATGGCTCTTTGAGGAACGCAAGCATTTGCACCGCCGCCGCTGTGCATCGGATTTCGGGTTCTCGGGCAACAGGTGTCGGCGCAAGGCCGCCTTCGCGCCTACAAGACCGGACCACCTCCAGCACGAAGGGCACGTCTATCCTCGATCTCTGCTGCAGCATGCAGAGGGCGCTGACAGTCCAGCACATGCCTGCCAGCGCCATAGCACGAAGCCCGGCCGCCTTCTGCAACCCGGCGAATGCAACAGGGTCCGACCAGGGCTGCGGAGAAGTCGCCACGGGCGCCTCGTCAGCCAGCAGTGCCTTGCCAGCCTCTAAGGTCTGCACCAGATATTCGGTGTGTGCTGGCCAATCCATAGAGGAAACAGCAAAATAGCCCGATGTCATGCACTTCCAACTAGAAAGCTCCCTCGAAGCGGCCGAAGAGTCAGCCAACGTCGAGTATCAGAACGTGGTTCACACATGGGAGGACGGGTTCGACAAGACCTGGGAGCGCGATGACGAACTCGAGACCGAGGACCTGCCTACGCTTGATGTGGCTATCCGCCGGACTTTCCCCGTTCGCGACGGCGACTCGTGCCCCCGCCGCGGAGTGGTGCGGCATCTGGTCGTGGTGCTGGACGCCACAGAAGCCGCCGGTGACACAGACTTCAAGCCCACGAGGATGGGGTGCTTCATAGGGCTGTTCGAACATTTTATCGCTCAGTTTTTGGACGTGAACCCCGTGTCGCTCGTAGCGGTCGTTGTGGTGAAGGACCGCGAGGCCGTGTTGCTCTCGCCGCTGTCGGCATGCGGGCAGGACAAGGTCAAGCCGCTACGAGCGTTCCGAGACAAGGAGAAACCCGTGGGTCACTTCTCCCTGCAGAACGCACTGGACAGAGCGGTGGGGATCCTCGAGACAGTGCCTGCCTACGGAACCAGAGAAGTTCTTTTTTTGTTGTCTGCGATCAAGACTGTTGACGTTGGCCTTATATCCGAGACCGCTCAGAGGGCTGCGGACCGCAACGTTCGAGTTTCCGCGGTTTCGACATCTCCGGAAGTGTACGCCTTCAAGCAGGTGTGTGACCTGACCGGCGGTTCGCATGCGGTGTGCGAGTCGGTCCGCGAGCTCACTAGTGCCATGTCCGCACACCTGACGCCGCCCCTTTGGACTGTGGGCCTGGAGACGCGTCTCATTGCCGCGGGGTTCCCCAAGCTACAGCATATGACTACCGTGGCCCTGTGCATGTGCCACGATGAGCCATTGTTGGCGACGTATGCGTGCCCACGCTGCCGAGCCTTAAGTTGCCAACTGCCCACGGAATGCGCAGGCTGCAAGCTGCACCTAGTGTCCCTAAAGGATTTGAGCCGCACAGGCCACCTGTACGACGCCCCGGTGATCTTTGATGGGACAAAGTCCAAGGCTGAGTGCGCGGGCTGCGGGCAAGAGAGCGCTGTATCGCTGTGCAGAGGCTGTCGTAGGCCCTACTGCGCGGCCTGCGATGAGTTCATACACGAGGAGCTCCATCAGTGTCCAACATGCCTGCCTTTGAACTGAGTCTCACTGGTGCTGCATACGAGCGTTCACATGACACACTTAAACCATTTGATGCTGGGTAGCCCAGACACTTTGCTCGTACTTATTTTCCAGCTCTTCACACTTGGAGAAATGAATCAGAAGGTACACCACTCCCATTGCGATGCTAGCGCACGCGGGGACGAATACAAGGAGATTAGTCCAGCCGAAGCTAATGCCTAGCAGCCCCGCCTGAAGCATCAGGAGGCCTTTACCGCCCACGATCGAGGTAAACGGGAACCAGCGCATTATGAAGCGCCGCAACTTCCCGCATCCCTTGAAGTCCTTGATCTCGACGACGAAAATGGCAACGCCGAAGAAGAACTCATAAATCTGCAAGATGAACTTGGCAGGAGACCCAATGAGCGAAAAAATATTCAGAAAGCCAATCATCGACGTAAGCGCCATGGCCAAGCCGATCAGGCCTGCGGCGGCGCGCAGCGGAACCGGCCCCTCGAGCTGCTTGCGGATCTTGCCAAGGTTAAGAGCGTCGGGCGCGTTCATAACGATGTCTTTCCAAGCTTGTTTCATGCTATTTCGGTGTTTCTGTTAAATTTGACTCAGCAGCTGGGATTGTCCGATTTTGAATGTCAACTTGGGTCGAGGACACAGCGCGAGTCTCTGCGCCACTATTGTGGTTGTCTCCGAGCCCGCCTATATTTTGCAAGCTGGTCGTAGGAAGGACAGAACAGCCAGTATTCTCCCAAACCCAAGCTGTGGATCTCTCTACAAACCATGGAGTTTTCCTCATGAGTGAGGCATTGACGGGGTCTCAACAGTCACTGACGGGTGTCGTGTTTGGACATCAGAGATGGAGGGAAACACAATCCTCTCATACGTGGAGGGTATGGAGACTCCAAGCCTTGAAGCAATTTACACGTGGGCAGTCATGGTCGTGAACACAGCCTGCTTACTGATGCCATGAGATTCGTGGATGTTCCAGGCCGCTTCACGGCGTTGAAGCTTATCACAGAGGGCGAAGAGTGCGACCTCGCTCTGATATGCTCAGTCAGCATCAGCAGTATGCGCAACATCGAGGTAACTCTGCCGCTAACCCTGCTGGACGCAGAAGTCGCTCACGAAGTGATAATGCGGAACGTGATTCTGCCGAGTGTGGTGGGCCACTCCGTGCTCGCAAGCTGCTTCGATACGCAAATCGAGACGCTACCCCACGACCAGCAAGCGATCGTCCACAGAGCCCTCAAGACCGACTGTCGCCGGCTTCCCTCGCTGCAAGTCTGCTCGGTCGCCGGGGTGCTGGAGTTGCCGTCCTCTGCCTTCCTCACAGAGAGGAACCGCGTCAGTGACCTGTCTCGGGGGGTCCAGCAGGCTCTGTGCTTTCGGTCATGCCCCACAAGCCCTCCCTCAGACCCAGCCGGAACGCTGGTACGCAATGTGAAGACCGTTGACGTCGTCAAAAACAGCAGCGTCGTCAGCCGAAATATTAGGAAGGGCCTGCGGAGGAGCAAGCGGTCCTGAACTGCCTTTTACTTGTCCGATCGGCAGCGACCTGGAGAAGGCCCAAGGGGAGCGTTTTCAGCTCCCCTGCCGTGCATTCCGTGAGGTTGGAGATCTCGATTACGTCGCCAGCCACAGGTAGCCGAAGCTTGACCTGCATGTCACACGCCAAAAGAGTCAACAGCAGCTGGTTTTGGTTTCCGCGGGTCCGCCTTCGTTTCTTCGTCACCTTGGCTGCACCGGCCTTCACCACCTCATTGTACTGAAGTTGAATGAGCGCGTCGTCCGCTAGCGGTAGTGACTGAACGTAGTAGATAGCTGACACGCTGTGTGGACTTCTGTAGGATCCCACCCGTTAAGATGGCCTACTAGACGCAGGTCCCCCACGTCCCGCTCTACCGTGCTCTGCGAGGTCACCGGCAGCGGTAGACTCGTGTCTCGGACCGTATCCACCCAGGACTCGCGCGAGGGCAGGCCACACTGAGCGGCCTTCGCGTTGGCAGTTGCTTCAGCAATGAAATTCGACCATGCAGCATTCATCGGAATTCAACAGATTTACAGCTTTCTTTGTCTGCCTATTATGTCTTGCAGGTCGTTATGTGCCCTTCCAAGTACGGGTTTCTTCGGTTGTTTATCGCTTTTGAGGGAGTGGCGGCGGCTCACGGATCGCAATGCTTTTGCGTCCGCGGCCCGTGCGACGGATTGCCTGTCCTTCCCAGCGCTATTACGCCTTATACGAGGCTTAACGTCGTTGTTGTCGTCAGGAAAATCAACGATCTCGTAGCCGTCTGTCCCCGTCTTTTGGGGTAGCGGTGCAGGACTCCAGTCCCTCCTCCCAGGTGCGCTCCTCCCAGGTGCGCTCCTCCCAGGTGCGCTGCTCCAGGCGTCGTCGTACGTGTCCAGTCCTTCCCCGCTCAGATTCCTGCTGGGTTTCGTCTTGGGCCTCTTGGGGGAAGGTGGACCTGGTAATATGGCCTCGGAGTAGAAGCTCTCGGGGGGCGGCGGATTTCTGTTGCCGTTAATTACGTTGTAGTCGGCGTTCAAACTTTGATTCGTGTCGTATTCTCGATCAGCAAGATTCGACACCTTTAGTGCATCGTGATTGAGATGGCCATATCCATATTCGTCAGTATCGAGTTGTGGTGTGGTTTGACTGTACGTGGAGTCGTCCAATTTTTCACCGTGTTTAGCTCTGCGCTCCGCTTCAGAGTCCGTGGTCAGGTCGTAAACGTCTTCATCTGCCTGGTGAATAGCCTTGACAGGTACCGGGCGCAGTGCCTGCTTCGGTTGGACAGCTGCCTGCTTCGGTTGGACAGCTGCCTGCTTCGGTTGGACAGCTGCCTGCTTCGGTTGGATGTTCATTGTTGTTTCGTCGACCTCGTCGTATAGCGGCTCAGGGGGCACAGAGGATGGTTTTCGTTTGTTCTTGATAAAGCCAACGATTGCTTTAACTGGATTCACCGCCTCGCCACAGAGTGTCAGTACGCAAAATATAGTAGTAGCTCTCATTCGTACTTGTTTCGCTGTGTGCGAGTTTCCGCATTTCCCTTCAATGCATGTCTGTAAATAACAAAATGTACGCTCCACGGTCAGATCTCGCTGTGCGGGGCCTGCGGACGGGCCTGGTGGTCTACGGAGACTCGTTGGGCCTTTGCCAGGCGGACCCCGACAGCGGCGATGTCCACCGCCTTCTTACGTGGCGCAGGCGCCCCGACGAACTTACTCTGATACGACAACGAGATAGTCTCCGAGGGTACCTGCGTCGAGGGAGTAGACTGAGTGTGGTATGCCTCGGAGACACGGCTCTGGTGCGGCACGTGGACTGCGCGTCGGACGCCCCGTGGACGTACCTGCTGCATTGCCGCGTTGGTTCCAGCCTCAGCCCTGGCCAGAGCTCTCTGCTGACGGCATTCATGACGCGGACAGGTATCATACAACTTCGGGACACTACGGTTCCCGGAGCCGTTGGCGGCGGCCTGTCACTCGCCACGCTCACGGCGTTCCCGGCGGAGGGGGTGGTGCTACGCGCAGGTCTCGGGAAGCTGTAGTAGGTCTAATGGGAGGAGGAACACAGTTTAGGGCGGTATACCGAAGACTCTGGCTTGGAAGTAGAGGTAGAGACAAGTGATGGGCAAGCCGTGCTGCGCGTTTCAGCGGACGGAGTTACTCTGGGAGAGCCCGATAGGCTGGGCCCCGGTCTTCCACATGCCGCTTGGCTGGCCCCGGAACGCCTAGGTCGACGACTGGGACTGCCCACGGCCAGCGTACGTGTTCTCCGAGGCGGGCGCTTTTGGGGGGACGAGTCGTGGGCATTGGCGCCTCGACCACTGGATTACCTGGGCGGCCTGGCTCCGTCTCTGGGATCAGCGGCAGGCGCCTTCGTCGCCCATGGCGAGAGGAAGGCCTTTGTGGGGGTGCTGCTCAAGGGTCAGGTCGATGTGGCCGTCGTAGAAGATGTTTTCGTTCACATCACTCACAATCGTCTGTGGGCCTTCGCCTCTGCGCCGGTTCCAAGCACGCCCTACGCCCGCTTCACACATGTTTCGGACTTGGACACAGTGGACCGCTTCGAATGCGTGTCTGGCGCTGCAGCCATGCTGACCACGATGGCCACAGCTGCCTTCGTGCGAGGCGTGCGCGTGTCGGTCGTGGTGCAGCACGTCTCCGCGGACATGGAGGTCATCGATACTGCCTTGCAAGAGATCCGGCTTGACGAGAGTCCCGTCAATGTCAGCCTGTCGCCCATCATAGGACCACATATGGCCCGAAGCCAAATTTTAGTCATTCAGTTGGCCCAAGTGATCCGGTTCCACCGCTGCGACCTCCAAAGAGGGCTCGAATTCATGTGGTGCGCTGACGTGACCCTGCCCTACATAGCAGAAAGCTTGTGTTGGCGGCAGGAAGGGGGAGTGCTGAACACCTTTCATCATCTTATCGGGTTGGGGCCTCAGTCCAAACAGTCGAAACGCCTCACTCTTCTGACGCAACACGGATTCCAGGTGGACTACTGCGACATACCGACGATACCAAACGTAGCGTATGGTGGCGACAGCGACAGCGATGAAGGCCAAGAGGTAGCCCTGGATTGTACATTCGCCGACGACGAGGTCAGTGCTTTTTTGGCCTCAGTGAAGGCCGAGCGACTGGTGACGCCCGCTGGCCGTGCAGTCGATGGCAAGGCAGGTCGCCAGCCCTCCTCTAAAACGCCTCCCACTCCCCCAAGCGTTCGGACCTTCCGCAACGAACAGGCCACGCTGGCGGATGAGGCGCGCGCCCCTCTGCAGCTACCTCCTCAGCTGGGCGCGCTGGCCCAGGAAATACGAGGCCGCACCCTCACTTCCCAAGAGGCGTACGCCGTGTTCGAAAGGGTTGCCCCCTTCGTGGACGAGGAAGCCACAGAGGAGCTGACGAGGTTCGTCTCCGGCGGGAGCCTGTGGATGCCTCTGCTCCGTCTAGACCCGCTGCAGGCGCGGGAACCCGACGTGTCTGCATGCCTCTGTGGGCTGAGTCGGTTAATTCGGGTCAACGACGACGATGAGTGTATAAAAGCGAGGGAGGTGATCAGGTTCGTCTTCCAACAATAAAGCTTGGATGATTCTGAGAGGTTGAGGTAAAGATTATAATTTTGAGCACCAGCATCAAAGCGAAGGTCGCCGATGCTGCGTCTGGACAAAGTTCCAATCCGAGAAAATTAATTCCGAGGTGGTGGCAGTTTCTACGCGATCGTAATGGATCTGACTACCTCTTGTTTTGTCTGTTGTTGAGAGCGAGAGTGTCTTATTTCTATAATACTGTAATTCCGATGACGTGTGCATGCGTAGACACATGCGTCTGCCCTGTGCGGACCTCAACCACCATGACTGAGGTGGAAGAAGCTCTCTTTGTAGGGCCGTTCTGGAGTTCACGAATCAGCGTCACCCGATTGTGCCTCCGTCGCTGGTTGACAGAGCCACTCGATTCAGCCGCCAGATCCATCCTTTCTCGTTGCTGGATGTCGCGGACTGGGACGCTACGCAGGAAGCTTTATGCCAGGATGCCGCTCAGCAGTTCATGACCACTGATGTCTACACAAAGCTCACTAGCGACGCACAGACACTCGATACGCTCCTCCTGGCTCAACGCACATGTGCCTGCTACTGTGACCTGGTAAGAGAGGATTCGATAAGGACGACGGGACACCTGATACGTGTAATACAATTGGTCGCCGAACACCTCATTCGGTCGAATAAGGAGGAGTACCTGCTCTGTACATGCTCGCAGCGGATACTTTCTATCGTACGCATTGAACACAGAGGAGTCACCGACGCGCTTTTCCGTAAGAAGACAGCACAGCCACTACACAACTGGAATCCCTCCCTTACAACGTACTTCGACTACTGTTGTCGCGAAGATCAGTATCTGGTGGTGTTTAGCATTGAGGAGAAGGCGAGATTCGTGGAGAACGTGCTGCTGGGCATCGCCAAGTTCCAGGAGGAGATTTTCAACCCGTGGCACGAGCTGGAGGGTACGATGCTGGAGTTGTTCACCTTCAGTCGAACGGTTCTCATTCATGGGTTCAATGACGGCGTCCTAAGGCTGCTTCGCAAGGTGAAACGCAAGCGGAAGGAAGTGCATCAGAAGATGACGATCTTGCTGGTATGCTCCGACTCAAACGAGCAGTCGGACGCTATGCGAAGCTCTCTGCTCCGTGATGGCATCGACGTCACCTGTATCCACGCCTCAGCACTGGCGGTCATCATGCCTTACGTGGACAGGGTGCTGCTGGGCCCCGAGGCGCTGCTCTCTACAGGAGGAGCGTTGGTGGTTTCCGGTGGCGGTGCCATAGCATCAATGGCTATGGCTTTCGCCAAGCCTCTACTCGCCATCACGGCTCTGCACCAGTTCGTATTCATGCCTGCAGTTCGGCCGGAGACATCTTTCAGCTGCGTGGACCCTGACCGACTGCCAAGCGCTTACGCAATGCCTGGGCTGCCACCTGTCTCTGCTGCCACCAACGACTTTGTACCTGCGGAAGCTATCCACGCAGTTCTCTCGCCTGTCGGCGTATTGCACCCCACAGCAATATCTTCTATCTGCCTACAGCGGTACTATCCAGACGACCTCTTCTTGTCGGCTATTTTGCTCGAGCGGTGATCAAGCTCGAGCAGTGATCAAGCTGGGGAGGGGAGTGGCGACGGAATGCTGCTTTCGGGGACGTGCGAGTTGATGACCTTCAGGATTTCCTCGACTTCGGCATCTGTGAACCGCAAATCGCAGTCTTCGATGCATAGGAAGGCTTCTACCTGCTGTCGAGGGACCAGGTTCACAAGTTGCATTAAGTCAGCTTCGGAGAGCTGCGGATAGAGACTCACGAGATCTGCGAGGCATTCTTCGGCGCTGCGCTTGTAGAGAAAGATCTGAAGTGTTGACATGTACTTGACGATGCGAGTGTTTGAGATTCGACGCCTGGCGGAGTCAGGCCCGTTGCAAGGGGCCGACCCCAAGTCATCGTCGATGATATCCAGGACTTCGGCCTGCGTAAGGGCTCCAGGGGGCATTCACGTTAGTAAGCACAGCAACACAGCTATCGAGGATCTTCATCCGGTTTATAACGAAATTACCCCAACATGGGGGACCACAAGAGCGGCTTCAGCTTCTATACCGGCCCCCACGAGGTTCTCTCGCGCAGCGGAAGACGAACACTTGTTGTCCATTCCGCAGGCGGTGCCGTTCTCCGCCGAAACCACGGCCGCCTTGAGGTGCTGCTGATCAAACGATCAGGTCGCTCTTCGTATGAGCTGCCCAAGGGGCATTTGGAAGCGGGTGAGTCACCAAGGGAGGCAGCCGCTCGTGAGATCCGCGAGGAGACGGGGCTGCACCGGGATTTCCATGTGACCAGTCGCGTGGTAGGACGCGAACAGGTCGCCTCGGGAGCTGGTAGTCGGCGCTACGAGCGCATTTGGAAGGGCGATGTCACAAAGGAGGTGGTATACTATCTCGCAGTTGTCACGGACGCCCAGGGCGATGATGACCAGGAGGCCGACGGGTTCACCTCTTGCGAAGTGGAGACATGCCACCGGCAGTGGGTAGAGCAGGAAGAAACCTTGGGGATTCTTTTTAAGACGGAGGGTATGAAGACGGCGACCCAGGAGGCCTTCGCTGCGTTCGCTCCCGAATCGTCAGCACTGTTGTCATCAGACTCTGATGAACAAGCAGGGAATCAAATGCAGAATGAGCAGTGCCTTCGAACTACTTGAAAAAGTAAGCATCAAGGTGTCAAGCACGCTCAAATGGACAAGCCATTGTCGTCGCTCGAATGAACAAGCCACTGGATTGTTGTCAAACTGTCACAATCAAACTCAAACAACTCGACAAAGCAATAGGATTTATCTTTGCATTCATTCTACACAAACACACCAGTAAGGTTCTTCCTCACCTTCCACTGCTTCAAACCGGTCTCGCAGGGGTGAGTGTAGGAGTCCTTCAAGGCGGCCTCCAGCGATCCTCGCGTCGTCGGTCGGGGGTCCGTCAAAAACGGCGCCGTGGGTACCCTGCGTCCGAAGAAGTCGCTGACGAGGTCCAGGCACAGCAAGGGCGCCGCCACCGTCAACACGACGAGCAGCACGAACGTGATGCCTTCGGGGGTCATGTACAAGCCGCGGCGCCGGTGCTGGAGGCGCAGGAAGAACAGGCAGGTGGTAGTCGACAGGCACAGGGCCGTGCCTGCGTAAAGGTACTTCACAGCGATGCTGCGTGAGCGGGTCTGCCGTTACCTACCGCGGCAAGGCACCCTTCGAGTCGGTGCTTATCTGCCAGGTTCCGACTGCGAAGTTGTACTTCTGGATGAAAAAGCGGCATGCTAGGGTGGCCGACACGAACAATGGGACGAGAGGCGCGCTTATGGCGAAGAAGAAGCCGACAAAAGTGAGTACAAGGTCGAACGCAAACCAAAACCCGAACTCGAATCTGTCCTTTGGTACGGGTATATTGAGGAGGCCGCAACATGCCTTGACGACCAGTTGAGGAAGCTGTACTAACTGCGACACATTGGAAATGAACAACACGTTCAGCAGATACCGAATGGCGAAGGACCCCGAGTTGCTCGCCACCGCCCCCACGATACTTGGGCCCCAATTGCGCGGATCAGTGCTGTATACGAGGAACCCAAGCGAGCCAAGTGACAGCCCTCCTGTGATGGGCAGCACCAGCGTATTCATCGTTTGGAATACCGCGTTAGCATGAAGGACGTGGATGTTGTAATGAGACTGCTGCCAATAGTGGGAGTGAGTAGCGGCCCAGCTGATCAGGTTCGGCAAAACGACAGCGTTAACGAACAACAGCGCTGCTGGAGGCGCAAATCCCACGGCGGAGAGTTTCAGGGCGCTGAAGACGGGTCTGGCTGCGTGTTGCAGATGCACCGCCACCGGCAACAGGTAGTCCGTCAGAAACACAGAGGAAGCTGCGTGGATCCCAAACACGAAGCTCACTGAGCAGAAACACAACGACGACCATCAGAGTGGTAAGCAGCACAGTTCTGAAGCGCCGGCTGCTACGCGAGACGTACAGATTAGCCCAGATTATGTCTCGCGGCGCAGGCGCCTCCTCCTGCCTCCAGCCCTGCTTCAGCCAGCCGGGGTCCGCTAGAGCCAGCATCTGAGCCTCCGGCGAGCTGAAGCACACGAACCCCACGCCCGTGCCCTCACACACCTTCTTGCTGTAGGCCTGGTCTAGGGCCTTGGTCTGCTGTAGTATGGCCACCTGGTCGGCAGGTGCTAGGCTGACCATTGTGAGGCGCGGGTTGAGCTTCATAGCGAGCACGCCGTGCTGTTTCTGCAGCATTTTCGTGTATGTCGACTGCAATTTCCGCCGCGCAGCTGCGACGTGTGCGTAATTTAGCACCAAGTGGACCCAGAGCACCTCAGCTCCAGTACGCCTGGAGGCCTCATAGACAGAGGTTTCGAAGGTTCGCTGGTCAGAGGAGTGATCTATTCCGGACACCATCACTGTGTACATTTCCTCGTGCATATCGCAGAAACGGCTGTTCACATGCGCGGAGTCTGCGCCCAGAATTGCCTCCAGTCGTATCCGCTGGTCGAGTTGCGATGCCATGCGCACACCAAAGTACGCGGCCAAGACTGTAGCGCCGGCCAGTACATAGCAGCCAGGGCCGCTGTCGTCGATGACGTTCCCGGGAGTGATCTGCTGGAGCAGGGACTGTGTTGGCACCCACATGACACCCCACGATACTGGCGTCGCCTCCAGTACCGCTGAGGTTGACTGGCAGTACTACGCATATGGAGAGCACGGCGATTCTGGCGAATAGAATCGCCATCGACCGTAGAAAGTTCAGGTAGTGTCTGACGTCAGACGATTGAAAGGTCTGCACATCGACACGCCAGATGTCAATTGCCCACCCGAACCAATTACGTTTACGGCCGATGGATCGTAGGGTATCAAATGACCGCGCGGAGTCGTAGGACCGGCGCCCTGAACGAGGTACGAGTGGGCTGGCCAGGCTATCCGACCGTAGGAGCTGGAAGCCGGGTCTGTAGGAATCGTTCCTAACAACACGTAGGGTTAGAAACAGACCAAGCCCTAAAGCTCCCATGCCGATGTCAACACCGGTAGTAGCCAGTAACAGCTTCGTCTCAGGCTTCATCAATAAAATGGCAGTGAGCAGAGACCAATCAAGGGTCAAGACAAATCAGCAATTCCTCAATGGAGCACTCTAAATTCTGGCACGAAGACGAATCGGCCTCATCCAGCTCGTGGTCCTCAGACGAGTCCGACTTCTCTTCCTCAGCCAGCAGCGATGAGGCTTCGGACGCCTCTGGAAGCGAAGCTGACTCCGATGACTCCTCTTCGAGCTTGTCCTCTCTCAGCGAGGCAGTCCAGGACGAGGATCATACTCTGGACAAGTATCAACTCGCACTAAGGAAGTGGGGCAAGAAGACGGAGGAGCAGGTGAAGGCCAAGGAGGAGATAAAGAGGGAGCGGAAAGAGCGGGAAGAGCAGGAGGAAGCCCAGCAACACGAGTCCCCAGAGGCGAAGTCGCGTCCGCAATTCGTTTACGGTAACTTGCTGGATATGGAAGTCGTGGATACCGAAAGCATAATGGAGAAACTGAAGCAGCTAGCGCTGATCCGCAACCGCAAGGGGGCCGAGCGGAATCAGCTGGTGAATGCCTACCGGAAACTCACCAACATGGCCCGTGCAATCGACTCTGAGGTGGAGTTCCAGGTCCTGGGAAACATGGTGTCGGTGCTGCTTAGTTCCCAGCGGGGAAGCCGGCTGCTGCCCTTCGATACGTGGATGGAGACTGTGAGACATACTGAGCGATTCTTCTACCTCTGGCGACAACACCCCGACTATTGCCTTCGTCTCGCTCGTGGATCGATCAACGAAGATGTACTGGATGAGGAAGCGCAAGTCAAAACGTCAGTGTCTATCGTGTGTTCTTTCCTCGAAAGGCTGGACGACGAGCTATTCAAAACCTGGCAAGAGTTGCAAACCGAGCTACCAGCGTACCAACAACGACTGACTGCCTTGGTGCCGGCTATGGCCTCTCTGTGGCGAGGGTTCTGTGTATTCCAGTCTCGCGGGGACTCCGAAGAACTCGGATCTCGGCTGGCAGTACGCATTCTGGACCATATCGCTCACCGTAGCGATGATGTCACGTTGCGTCTGTGGGAGTTCGTCCAGAAGGACCTTCTGCAGTCGGACGCGCAGTTCGGAATTCGGTTCGACCGCGAAGAGATGCAGACCGCAGGCGATCTGCTTCACAGGGAGGCCACACCCGAGGTCGACGACGAGGAAGAAGACGCGGATGAAGACGAAGAAGAGGTCTTCGAAGAGACCTTCGACGATGTGGCACCTGCTCCTGTGACGGCAGAGATGGAAGGCATTCCCGCTGATCCTGTCGCTCTTCCACAACTCCCGAACAGCCAACTCGTGAAAACGATGACGCTGGTTGCGTTCGAGAACGGGAGCGAGCGCAGTGCGGTCCGGGCAGCTCTGCACTCCGTCTACAACCTCGCCATCCAAGACAGGTACTTTGAGGCTCGCGAGCTCTTCCTAGCGTGCTCGTTCTATGAATTGGCGTCTTCAGACGCCACTAACCAGCTGCTGTATAACCGCGTGCTGACTCAGCTGGGCCTAGCAGCTTTTAGGGCTGGTGAAGTCCAACAAGCCCACCAGTGCCTGCTGGAAATATGCTCCTTCAATAGACACCGCGAGCTGCTGGGTCAGGCTGGTGCGCAGGCCAAAGGAACGGAGAAGACCGCGGAGCAGGAACTCGTTGAACGGCACAGGCTCCTGCCCTACCATCTGCATATGAACATCGACTCTATCGAGGCAGTACATAACCTGGCAGCCATGCTCATTATGTCACCCATCATGGCGGCTAAGCAGAGCGGGTATCAACGTCACCTACGTAGCCTGAATCGACACTTTTTACATCAGTTCGACAACGCGGAGAATTCCGGCTTCGGCGCCGCCGCGGTGGAAAACCCGCGCGACGTCGTCATGGTTGCCACCCGTCACCTCGCTCGTGGCGACGCTACTGCGTGCTGGAACCTGGTCAAGACGCTCAAGGTCTGGGCCAATATCACTGGCTCCCAGGATCAGCAACGGCAGCTTGAAGCACTTTTCCAGAAGAAGATATCGTGTGTTGGGCTCCGCACGTATCTGCTATGCTACACCTCCGTGCACGACTCATACTCGGTGAGCCAGCTGGGAGCGATGTTCGGACTGTCGGAGCCGGAGATCAGGGCAGTGGTGTACCGTATGATGACGTCCGCGGAGCTTCGGGCTACGTGGGATCGAGATAGCAGATACGTCATCGTGCACCAAAATGGGTCCAACGGCGTTCACACCAGGCTGCAGGACGTTTTGGACAAAATTGGGCAACAGGCGAAGGCATCTGTTGCTAGATGATGTATGCCTCGAATCAAGTCACATACTGTATCTTGCTTCCTTTGATAAAAACAGTTAAAAACCGATCAAGGCCATGAGCGCCGACGATGTGAAGACGGAGATGGATGCCAGTACAAGTAGCCCTTCGTCGACGCGGATGCGGTGGACAGACGAGATGCGTGCAATGTGAGTCGGTTGGAAGCTGTGGAATCAGATTTCATGAGGCCGTGCTTCACTTTAGGAGGTACGACCTCGGGGAACCTACACCTCAGAAGATCTTGAACTACATGCGAGAGGCGGCCAGGCATAGGCGAGTTAAGGACCCGGAATCGTTTTTTCGCCTGTCGCGTACGCATGTGTCGAGTCACCTTCAAAAGTATCGCCAGAGGCACAAGCTCCAGAGGCAAAAGCCGCACTGGTCAGAACGAGACCTAAAGCCGCGACTGCCGTCGGACGCGTGGTCACCGGAGATTCGGCGTCTGTGAGCGACGTGGGACGAGGTCACCCAGCATCGACGAAGCTGCGGCTCATGTCGGCGGAGCCGACGTGTCTGAACACTGGGCAGCTCGGATCCAGGCTATCGCTCAGACCAAAGCCGAGGATCCCACTACTCGGGAGGTGCTTAGCAGAATATCGCTGGAGGATCTCACGAACTGCCTCAAGAGACGCCCCGACACACAACAGCTCGCGATCGTTCTCAAGTCGCTAGTCAGTTTGCTGCATCAGACGCATCAAAGCGCTGATTCGGCACACGCGGCATCCTTGAAGAATATGATTGAACGCCTCAGCGGGGCGGACGCATCAGACATGCTTCCCCACACTGCAGCGGAGAAACAGGCTGCCCAGCTGGACGAGTCCCACGTTGAGCCGCCCTCGGAGACTACCACCTCTTTCAAAGTCGCCAAAGACCTCCTTACATTAGTTTTTCCCGCCTGCGAGCGGAGACCAGACTACCTGAACGGGCTATCTGCTGCGCAGCAAAGCCAGCTCCTGCGTACTCTGGCTGAGAACATATTGCGTGCGGCGAACGACGTGGGTACTTTAACGTCGTGACGGCCTTTAGGTCGTGTGATTGCTTTGTTAATGATGTCCTCTGACGGTTAATGATGTTCCCAGTTGCAAGAGAGTCCCTAAAAGAGCCACAGACGAGCCATAAACAAAGCCGCGGTCAAGCCTTGAACTCTTTTTTTAACTCATCATGCCTATGCAGTCAAGATTCCTCTTTGTTGGGAGTCGACGCGCGTATGAGAACTATGCGTAGAACTGCGGTAGAACTTCCAAGACACGTCGCACACTGGCCTCTCCCGTCAAGCCGACGGTTTCAAGGTACGACTGAAACGCCAGACAGGCCTGTCGAGAGTCATGCACAGGGCCAGGGACGGCATGTGTCTTGGCGACGGACTGGTGCAGATGACACAGGCAGTGCATGAATCTCATCCATTCAGATCCAGTCTTGACAAATGTGTCGTTCATGGCGATGGTGTACCTACAGGCACCATATCGCGACATGAGGTAGAACTCTGAAGCGTACTCCACAAGCAAAGCCCCCTTATGGTAATGCTTGTCTGGAAAGAGTCGGGTTTCGTGTCCCTCAGACACAAAGCAGTACATGGTATGCGGTGGCGGCTGGTTTGCCGCTGCGTAGGCCGCGGCGACGGCATGTGTTTCGGCGTTACAGGTGCCGGCAGCCTTGGGCGCACCCGACCGCAACACAACCATTTCTGGGGGCCAACCCACGTCGAGCTTCTGGATCAGGCGTGTCACCATCGTTTCCAGGTCTGTGACGGGTCCGTCGTTCTCTTGAGCGCTAAGCACATGTTCACGTGGAGACAGTTGCTTGGTTGTGGCTCCGAGAGCTGCTGAGAGGGTGATCCTCCCGACCTTCTCGGTGTGAAGAGCCAACAGGAGCGTTTTGTGCTGGAGACGCATCACCTTGTGAAAGACGCGGAGGGTGGGGTTCGCGCTAATCTCGGCAATGCAGTAATTGACCCCTCCCAGCTTAGCATTGGTTTCAAATAAGACCTCAACCAGAAGATTTGGCTCCACCGGCCCGCGCACACATTGAATGGGGCAGTAGTGATACGTGGCCGACTGCACATCCTCGTAGAACTTGAACTCCTTCGGAACAAGGCACACAAGGAGGTGCGGACGCTCCTGTTTCAAGAGGGTCTGGATGTCCGATTTCCAGGCCCTCACGGCCGTCTTGTTATTGAGCACGGCCATCGAGAAGACAGGCTTAGGGAGGTACAGGCCCCTCGCAGCGGCGCTTACGATCAGCGTCTGCACGAAGACCCGAAAGATCTCCTGATCCTGACCGAAATTTACAACTCCCAGCCGCCTCTCTTTGGGGCAAGAGAGAAATGTCCTGTCGCCGTAGTACCAACCACTTTGCCGGATAGGGTCCACCACACCAGAGGTACGCTGCTGGGGCGGATATCCCATCTGCAGCTGGGGCGGCAGCAACGTCATACATTCGCAACTGGACATCGACTGGTCGATGGCGACGCTGAACGCGTGTAGCACGCTGCTACCACCGAAGACCTCTTCGTTCAGCGCAAGCAGCCGCTCACGGTGGCGCTCCGAGCAGCTGCTCTCGCTGACGAACTCCCAGGCGCACCGGGGGGCTTGGACCCGAAGTTCAACCAGCTCCAAAGGAGCCACCCTGTCTCCGTAGAGCTCCACCGGCGGCCACTCTGAATGTTGGATGTAGATGTGGTGCTTGCGACGGTAGTATTCAGATACGTTAACGCGTCCTCCTTCGTATCCTACCCCTATGGTTGCGTCCGTCTTCTCCGACAACCGCAGGATGCGGTGGTGATCCGACAGGTAGCTCAGGTTAACTTCCATGTCCCGGATCAGCTCGTCTGCGCGGGCCTTCAGTCGTGGACACCGAATTATGGCCTCTGGGGGCTTACCAAGCACGTCTCCCAGGTACGTCGCGAGGGGAATGTTGGGCACGACCGCACAGCGTCCCGTCTCCAGCTTCAGGACCCATCGCCCGTCCTCGAAAAGGATTTGGTGCTCGTGACCCTTGACGACATGCACTCCATCCACCAGATCAATCGCAGAGGCCTTGGTGAAACGCGGTATCCATTGCTGCTGAGTATCGAAACATACCTCCTGGGCGGCCGTGTCGACCAACAAGCGCACCTCCTGGCCTCGTGCACTGTCCTCCAGCAACGAGGCGATTTGGAGACAGCATTCATCAACGAAGCTGGGAGCCAACCTAGAGTCGTCTGTATCCTCGAGGACCATCTGATCCGCAACCTCAGTGACTATTTGATGTGTGGTGAGAAGAATAAGGCCATCGGTAGCAGTGCCCTCCAGCTGATGGTGCTTCTTCAACCATGTCTTCACTACCGCTATACGTTGTGAAGGCGCCAGGTTCTCAGTTGCGGGCGTTACATTCACTGCATAGCGGAATACAGTTATGTTCTTGACAGGACGGATGCTGAACTTGTTTGTTAGGACTGTTGGTGGACACGAGTCCACCGGCGGCGGCCTCTTCGGGGCAACGCGCATGAACCGTTTTATTGGGTAAAACTAATATCGCCCCACAGCACCAGGCCGCCAGAGAGCGCACAACCCTGCCGTCAATGAGAATACGCCGCCCAGAGTAAGCATCTAACTTCCACGAAATAATTCAGATTATCGGGCAGATGAGTGATTTCGGACGGCTTGCGCAGGGTCTGTCCTTTGTGACTCAACAGGAGTCATCGATCTTCAACTACCAAGCTCAGAATATCGACGGTAAGATTGAGCAACCTGCAGCAACGACCGACGACGTGTCTGTATTCCGATCGCTGTCTACGTCAGTGAGGTCCTTGCTAACGGGAAGCGCTGAAGCGGAACAGCAACCTGTGACGTCCATTTGGTCTCTCAACACCACAACTATTACATACTTCGCCATCTCGGCGGGTATCGGAGTTGTGCTGATCTCGCTCTCCTTCCTGTTTTTGCCCATGTGAGACTCAGACACTCCTTATTATCCAGGTTGGTGTTTGCGCCACAAAAATTCCTCCTTCTTTTCACCCTGGGATCTTTGGCAATCTTGAACAGTCTGGCTGTTGTGCAGGGCTACACCTTCCTTCTAACCCACATGTTCAGCAAGCACAAGTGAGTTTTTGGGCCAAACATCACCCAGACTGCCGTTTACTTTGGCCTACCTCTTGTCCTTGATGGCGACGGTCTATGTCACCCTCGTCCAACCCAGTTACCTGCTGACGTTGGTGTGCACAATAGTACAGCTCGGTGCCCTTGGATCGTTTCTGGTGTCATACATCCCTGGAGGTGTGCCGTTTCTGACGATGGTGAAGGACAGTGCGCTCTCTTTCTTTTGGTCCTACTTCGGGCGAGACAGTGGCTCGATTTTGCCTCTCTAATTTCTCTGCCGGTCGAAATTGATGACCATCGTGCATTTGGTGACGGAACGGTTCCCCCAAGCAATCACGCTCAAGCAACAAGTTGATGCGAATGGATCTGGCAGACTCATGGTTCATAGCTCACTTGAGCAGTGCTTGAAATACATTTTGAAGACAAGGCTGGTATCTTACATCGTATGTCACGTAAAGACGATCAGCACAACGCACAAGTTTCCGTCCCTCAATAGGGTGAAGGCGGTGCAAGGTTTTCTGATGTTTTACGCACACGAGGAACATCCGGCGACGCGTGAAGCCTCAGCACACCCAAAAGTCGTCTTTATGACGGGTTCTGTGAAGGAGATGAGGCGTGGGGTTTGCTGGCTGCAGTCTGGATACGACTTTTCACAGACGTTGGGCGCCTGCGAGAGGCGACTTGACCTCAAGCTTGACAGATTGACCAGACTGATGACCAACTACCGAGTTCAGGTCTCACAGTGAATATAAACCGTATTTTTTTGTTTATGATGGAGAAGCTCCATTTCCGAAATTATCGGCCTCAAACCGAATGCTTCAAGCCGCTGATTATCTCCCCTGCCGAGAAGGATGACATTGAGAACGAAATTCGACAGGCGATGGAGAAAATTGTGTCTTCGTTCAACGTTGAACAAGTTCTGAACAATGTTGCCCCTGAGAGCGCGAACTCGGACTTGAAGCGTAATCTTCAGCGGAAGCTGGGCAAGCTCGATTTGAAGACTCAGCGGGCCTTCGAGGAACTGATCTGGCAGCAAAAACTCACGGATCATCGCCCCGTGTAGGTCTCATCGGCCCGGGCGGTGACTGCGTGGTCAATGGCGTCAAGAAGGTGGCGCTGCGCCGCACACTGCAACCGAACAACCTCCTGCCAGCGACCCGTTGACTCGAACTCCGGAGAGGCGATTTCGCGAAGGTCACCAAAGGCCTGCAACTGGTCGATGAGGGCGAATATGACCTGCAAGGACAATTTCAGTTCTTGTGGCGTCCACTCGCCTTCTTGGAGGTTCATCTTAATGTGTTGCAACGATTCACGCGCACTTTTGTGAGGCGGTGAGAGTCGTCCCAGTAGGCTGGGACTCAATTCCTTTTTGAGCGGAGGCTTGTCCTCTGATAGAATTACTGTAACCTTCTTCTTCTCCCCACTACTCACGACGGATCCGTAAGTGAATCTATCCCCAGATCGCGGAACAATCACCACTTCCCCACTATATAATGTGTCGTGTCCCCAGGAAGCTAGCGCCTGTGTTACGCTCACCCCTGCCTTACCCAGTCCTTGACAGAGACGTCGACTCCCAAAGGGCGCGTTTCTGCCTGCGTTAGAGTAGACCGTCCGCCAAAAGAATCCTGCGACCGAAGGAGGGCGAGCCGCTCCTGAGGCGTTGGCGGCAGCACCGCAGTCTTTACCATCAAACTAAAGGCCTCGTCGGCCTTGGCGTCCGCGGTAGCGGGTTGTGACTCCAGACACGTAGGCAGCGACTTCAAGCGCGCTAATTTCCTCTTCTTTGGGTCCTTGCGTTGTAGGGCGAGTTTGGGGGTAAGTGGGGTCTGACCCATCTGTTGAGTGCAGTCCATTGCAATTTTTATCGTATTAACGTAAACGAACTTTGATCTGAGTCCAGACCTAAACGGTTTATGAGACCTTCGGTAAGTCTTCACCGGTCACTCCGCTCGTCCACTTCGAACAGAGTCGGGGGGGCAGGGCCGTAGAGGAGCATATCAGGCCCGGTGCGAGGGTAGTGCGACCTTCGTCTGTTAAGGGCACGCTCCAACGTCCGTCTGTAGGGCCGTCTCAACAGGAGAGGCTCTGGGTTTTGTGCAACGTAGAGCATATTTTCGGGGTCGAATGGTTCCTCCACCTCCGGCACTCCGGGCAGGACGGCGCTGGGGGGAGTCAGCGCAAGCAGCTCCGAAGGGGACTGCACAGGGGAGATACTCCTGGCGGACTCCAGGGTTTGGGGGCTGAGGACAGCAGCTTGCTCTAGTGGCGCGCAACACCACCATAGCAACGCCAGTCCAGAGAGCGCCGCCGCGACGAGGACGGCCACCACCCACCACGGAAGGCCGGCAGCGACGACTACCGGAAGTCCAGATGTGTCAAATGTTAACGCTGGCGTAGTCAACAGCTCTGCAGCGGGCGTTGTGGTTGCTGTGGAAGTTGAGGTTGCGGTGGGAGTTGTGGTAGTTCTTGTTGGCGTTGTGGTTGTTGGCGTTGTGGTTGTTGTTGGCGTCGTGGTTGTTGTTGGCGTCGTGGTTGTTGGCGGAGTGGT
>NW_027178956.1:0-2556 GCF_019968985.1 Porospora cf. gigantea B | reverse complement strand
TAATCACCTGACCTGTGGCAACAGAAGCGGATTGTCGTCTCGACGTGTAACCGCCAGTAACCTGACCTCGAACTGCGACGGCTTCATTAGTATTCAAATACCTTCCGGTCAAGGAGTGTCCTCCAGCAACCAAATGTCCTCCAGCAATTGAGTGTGCTCCAGTCACTGACTGTCCTCCAGCAGCCGAGTATGCTCCAGTCATAGCGTGCCCACCAGTCGCAGCATGTCCAGTGTAGTGTCCACCATTCACCGACTGTCCTCTGGTGACGTATTGACTTCCCGTCAATGCTGTCGCTCCAGAAGTACGTGGTGTCAAGGCTTGTACCTCACCCGTCGAGGCCCAAGACGATTGATAGGCACGTACAGGGCCCTGGAAGTGCTGGGTGGAGGAGTGGGTTGTTACAGGACCAGAGGTCCACGTCTCTTGATGAGAGGCGACGGGAGCCGCTCCGTACATCATCGAGGTTGCCTCGTTGTTGCTGGTGTTGCTGGCAGAGTACATTGAAAGCTGATACTGAGTATTTCGACATCAAACAATCGTCACGTCATGTTGTGGGGTTAGTCGAATTGCTCTGTTTCCAGCGATCATCGCTCCTGTATCTTTGCATCGTGCTATTTCATTTCTTGAGCTGTGCAATGTCGGTGGACAGTTTCTGGAAAGAATCGACGCAGAAGAATCGGAATACTTAGCGTGGACGAATTGGGAACTAGGACGATGCAAAGATACAGGAGCGATGATTCCACAACGTGGTGGACGACATGGGTAGGATGCCGCTCAGACCTGCTACTCGCAGGTCAGGGAAAGACAGTTTCTGGATCCCCGCCTGCACGTGCCTGCTCCCCCAAATGGAAAGACGAAATGACTTCCTAAAGGAGGTAGGACAGATGCGTTCACTGCGGCTGCTTGCGGTGACGATACGATTCAAATCAACCCTATGAGGACATGGTGGATCAGGTGGCCAATATCGCGCTAAGTCCGCCGTCTCGAGGAACACTGATGGCCCCGTCATGGTTGACTTAGACGACAAGGAATACGACGCACCCACTACTGAATCGAGGTATGACTACCTGTTAGAACAAAATAGCAAGGTGGCATAAGAGGTACCGTTATTGGCCCTTCGAAAAAGGTGCGGTGTTACGCAGATCGG
This sequence comes from Porospora cf. gigantea B, assembly GCF_019968985.1. Classification (NCBI taxonomy): domain Eukaryota; phylum Apicomplexa; class Conoidasida; order Eugregarinorida; family Porosporidae; genus Porospora; species Porospora cf. gigantea B. The sequence goes on along the minus strand of NW_027178956.1, from coordinate 1,408 downwards.
TCACTTGGCGAGGATCTTCGCGGTCATTAAGACGACGCTGGGCGTGTCGACACGAAGGTACAGCGCAAAAAGGGTGGAGTTACGACTACAACACGCAAAGCTGAACGAATGGCGGACAGCTTGAAAGCTCTTCTAGTCGGCATCACGATCAAAGAGCAATCCTGAGAGCCAACGCGGCCGCCCTAGCATCCGCCATAGGCTTCCCCTAATCGTCCGTCGGGACAACTTCTGTCGGCCTTCCAGGACTTGATGGAGTTCCGGGACCACAGAACGTCCCAGAGGCGTCGACAGAAGCGGGTCGAGCAGAGTGCCAATCGGTTCCTGCAACATTGGGGAGTAAGAGCGACTAGAATTATTGTGAGGCACTACTTATACTGGCCCGGTTTGGACATACAGGGCAGGACCTGTCCTGTATGTGCTACACAAAGACCCCCTGTGAGAAGGCAACTGAAGCAGGTTCTGAAGGAACCTATCCTGTTTGAGATGATGTCTCTGGACTTTGTGGGCCCACGGGACATCGACGTGAAAGACAAACACTACCTGGTTTGCATCACTGCTCCAGATTTGTCTGCACTGTAGTGGGCAATCCCACTGCTGACACTGTCTGCAACTTTCTGGAGCTCCGAGAGCGATTCTCACGGACTGTGGTGCATTCCTCGTCGCACGGATGCCCGAGAGGTCAAGGGGACGGCTTAAGATCCGCTGACAAGAAATATCAAAGCCAGCTTTCATCTCGCTATTGATCTGAGGGTAGTCGTAGTTTCTTGACTGACACTTTCAACATGCCTAACGGAGCTGCTTTTACTTGTAAGAAAGTAGAGGAGTAGTCAGAGACGTACTGGCTGTTCGACTGATCTTTACTTCGCCGTACTATCCTCAACGGGAACGGACTCAACGAGAGTTGTCATCGCATCTTGGAGAGATACAGGTATCAAAATGCGGGTTCGGGAAACCAAGAGGAGATTGAGCTGTGAATGTGTTTCGGATGTTACGTGCGGTGTGCATGTGAAGTGGCAACAAAGAATTGGAAACTGAATTGGAAACTAGCACTGAAGTGATGTCTCCGACTGGCGCTTCACACGGTCTGACATAGGGACAGAATGCCTGTACATGAGTGTAAACCCCTAGTAAACCCCTAGTAAACCCCTAGTAAACCCCTAGTAAACCCCTAGTAAACCCTAGTATTCGAAACAAGCACGTTGATCCCACAATACAGAGAATAGATGCGGTTACAACGCAAAGGCTTTCATTTGTAAGTGCTCAATAAATTCCTCACACTGAAACTAGAGAGTGTGACCGACTCGGAAGTTCTCGCCGGCGAAAATAGCTCTGGAGCCGAGAGCCTCCTCAATACGCATCAGCTGATTATACTTGGCCAGACGCTCAGAGCGGCACGGTGCACCGGTCT
>NW_027178955.1:0-2563 GCF_019968985.1 Porospora cf. gigantea B | reverse complement strand
TTAGGTTGAGGGGGGTATTGGGATGAAGAAAGTGCCGTTCGACCTATAATGAGAATACTTATTACTCCTGATAGAGTTCAGCGTGCTGTAGCGGGGCTGGCGTTTCTGGGGATGACATTATCAGCTATTTCTGATGCTATGCGTTGATTAAGACTTTCTGGCTGATCATATTATTACTTGGGTTTTTCTCGCTTAGGGTTGTCATTTAGCTGGCATTCAAGAGCAGAAACGAGTGATGATCAAATCTAATCTTCTCTCCTACACTTGTGAGGACATTCTCCTGCACTTTCTGAGGGAAATAGGGGGGTATTGGGATGAAGAATGTATAATGGGCCAAAAAAATATAACCTATTCGACCTATAACGACCAATAATGCATGGGCTATGCATTAAAAAAAAGGTTATTCTCGCTTAGGGTTTCAGAATGATCTATTCAGAATCTCTTTCTCTGACAGCAAGGGTTATTTTGGATGAAAATGAAAATGTAATTCAGTTCTGAAGTACTGCTGATACCTTGGGATCTGAATAAATAGACGTCATAAGATCTTGACTAGAAAAAATAGGCTAAAAAAAGAAGGCTTAAAAAAATGGCAAGAACAAAGGCTAAAAAAAAGGCTGGAGGCTAAAGACTAAAAAAAAGGCTGGTCAACAATATTTACATGATTGTGTCATGAATGTCGGAAATTATCGAAATTGAAGTAGCTTAAAGTCGAACATTAGGAAGAATGACATCATCGTTGAAGGTACTGATCATTAATGGCGCTCAAAGTCATGGGTTCGCCAAAGGAAGCTTGAACGCTCACATTTGCGAAGTTATGCGCAGTGAGCTGGTTGCTGCAGGTCACACCGTAAGTATGACTGCAGCTGAACAGCAGTACGACGTGCAGGATGAGGGCGCGAAGATCGCAGCAGCCGACGTCGTCATTCTCCAGGCCCCCATCTTTTGGATGGGTCTGCCTTGGGGGACCAAGAAGTATCTTGACGACGTTCTTGTACCTGGCGATTTGTTCAAAGACGATGGCCGAACTCGAAAGGACCCCACTAAGCAGTATGGGACTGGTGGACTTTGCCAAGGGAAACGTTTTCTACTATCATGCACCTACAATTGCCCCAAATCCGCCTTCAATGACTCGGAGCAGTACCTCATGCAAGGAGGCGGCGTTGAGGATATGCTTCTTCCCATTAACCTCATCTTCAAGTTCATGGGATTCCAGATCCTCCCAATTTTTGCGGCTCACGATGTCGTAAAGGACTTAAAGATTGAGGAAATCGAAGATGGAATTAAGAGTCACCTCCATGACTGCGTTTGAAGATTGAGGAAATCGAAGATGGAATTAAGACCTCCATATGATTGCGTTCGCTGATTTATGATAAATGAAACTCGGATGGCTGATGCTGAAAGTGCAGGACGCGTTCAGGGCGAATTATCATCAGAAAAAATCTACTTTCATCAAGCATTTCAGCTTCACGTCCGCCACTGTCAAAACTGTCGACTTTAGGTGTGGATTGGTCAGTATGACAACAAATACTGACCAATCCACACCTAAAGACACAAATACTCCACATATTTTTCCCATCCCGTCAGCAAGTGTAGGAGAAGGTCCTCATCAAAAAGTAGGACACAAGTGTTGATCATCATTTCTGGCCCATACCCTATTCTCATTCAATCGATTCTCACAATAATTCATCCTGAAATATGAGACGCATCCTACATACGTTCTGTCCCTCTGTCGACATTACTCCACAGGCTTATTATCGAATGTGTGCTCGGACAGCGTCGCTTATAAGTGACTTGACTTGTTCTCTCTGCCATTCGAGACTAATCTATCCTGTGAGGATGACCAGCACTTTCTGCCGGTCAACATTGGTCCTCGTTTTCGAGCAGCCTGGATGACGTCAGCGGCGACAGTGTGTCTGAGCTGGAACAGTCCTCTGGACAATCGAATCTGGTGTTAGCTCATCTTCAATTCTTTCACATATCGTCTAAGCTTCACATCCACCACTGTCACCGTCGACTTTGTTGTCAAAGTACACCTCAGACAAAGAGTACGAGTATCCCTGGACCTTCAGATCTTCTTCAACGAGTCTAAGAATTTCACCTCTGGCTGTTGTGTACGAGTATCCCTCTTCAATCCTGCTAAAAAGCAGTTATCCCAATACCCCCCTTTACCTAACAGTAGCCTCACACAAGAACTAGCAGAACTGGACACCTCAGACAAATGCCTAAACCATTGCCTTCGATAAATTAGCCGACGTCTCATAGTCGGAACTTGTGAGGTCTTCAATCTGGATAACCGCTGCATGGACGTTAAAACAGAGACAGCATTCTTTGGCGGGGAATCAAGGTCGGAGCTCTCGGCGTTTGCGTCCGAGATGATGTAGACAAGGACTTGGAGAGCCTAGACGAGAATCTCTCGCAGGAGGGTTCCTGGGTGGTGATCAGCTCCTTCTTCGAGAAGACTTGTTAACAGATCGAGAGCTTTGACAACTTTAGCAAACAGTGGACGAGTACCAGATGCAGCAATCCACACATTCATTTACACACACAAATACTGCTGCACATA